>NW_006916003.1:297300-412888 GCF_000464535.1 Endocarpon pusillum Z07020
GAGACGGTTGGAGGCGAAATTGTGGGCTGCGGAGGAGATATTGCGGCGGGCGGAGGGGCGGGATGATGGTGGTGGAGGTGCGAGGGAGGGTGCTTGGGTCTGAGTGCTAGGGGAGATCGGGTTTGGATTTTCTTGGGTAGGAGTCGTGTTCGAAGAGTAGGTTGTGGCGTGCGGGCTGCTGCTCCAGAGGGTGCGAGGAGAAGGGAGGCGGGCGGAGGTGGCGTAGCCTTCTTCCTGGGGATTTGGGGCCGAGTTGTGCAACGTTGGAGGGTTGAGTGGTTGAGCCCGTCTTCGATCTTGACGATTGGAGGAGAAAGACGCATGCTGATTTGAAGATAGGTTGATGGAGGTGGACGAACGCCGAGGTTTGGGCGGCGGGCCAGGGTTCTTAGGAGATGTTTTTGCGGGTGGAGGTGAGGTTGGAGAAGATGTTGTAACAGTAGATCTTTCATGGTTAGTAGACCGGATTTGTGTATTGGAGGTACTACGAAGAGATGAGGGTTTGGAGGGTCGAGCGGGTGGCGATCGAGGAGATGTCCCATCGTTTTGCCCCAATTCCTGCAAGTCTGCATAATTTGAGGATTCTCTTGGACTGTGAACTTGATCGTCTTGGTTGAAATCAATCAAGTCTCCCCCCGAATTTGGCCTTGGCTCAGCTCTGGCGCCTGTCTCGCGTGTCCGTGACAGAAGCGATGGACGAGCTTCAGGCGCATCTGATTGTGCCAAAACAGCTCCTCGTCGAGCATCATTCTCCGCCATCTGATGTCGTCCGCCTTGAGGACGACTGGGGGATTGGTCGAAAAACTCCCTCTTCTCGGCCGTGGTTACATCTCGTATGAAGACCGCCAATATCCGTCCAGGGTTCGCCATGACCACATCGGAGTACACTTCGAGATCTGCTTCGCCGCTGTCACCGACTAATATAAATTTACGATCCGGAAAGTCTCGCAGGATCTTGTCTAGGGAGCTTTTCTTTCGTTCTGCAGCTGGCTCGAATATCCCTTGCAGCATGCCAGAATACTGCTTCAAATGGAATGAGCCGGGAGGCAGTCCAGCGAGGGCAAAGTAGCTGCGCAACAGCGGGTATAGCTGCCAAGGTGAATTTGACACATAATGCAGCTGTACACCCAAAGCAGCAAGCCTAGAGTACCATTCTTTAACGCCCTTGATAGTCAGATCACCGAGCTCCCGAATAAAAGTATTATAAAAGATCTCCTTGGCTCCACCAGCGATAGCGGAATGCTTTATAGTGTCGTCAATATCACTGATCAAGCTCACGCCTCGGGACTCCACAATGGTGATCTTCTCCGTCACAGAGAGATTCTCCGACGCCAACACACGTATTGAGGTCGGCACAAAGTCCAGCGAGGCACGCAGGGTGAAGTGACCCGACTCGTTGGTGTTTACTGAACGGGACTGAGATGTCTGGTCGTTGAAAAAGAAGACTGTGATGGGCGCACCAGCCAGAGGAAGATGCATGAAGGGCCTTAGTCGGGCCATCAAAAGAGTATTGGCCCTAGCTAGTTCTTCTTTGGACATGTTTGCTGGTCGATTCCAAGAGTTCCGTTTCGCCAGTGATTTAATGGCAGGGTCATCGTACTCAGAGGCGAGAGAGGAATCTGTTTGTGCATGCCTGAGGTGACCGGGGTGTGGCTCATCTGAAGCTTCATGCTGGCTGACAGGCGAACTTGACCTTGTGCTGTACGGGCTTCCACCCTGAACATTCTTGGATGGATCCTGGCTGTAGCCTCCACGCCATGCAGCATCAGCCTCTCCTTCTCCTCTTTGTACGATGGATTGAGCTGCTTTTGCGGCTGCTTCTTCTTCGTGCCTGGCTGCTCGCTCCTCTAACCTCTCACGATGAAGAGAGTGCCGACTTGAATCTCGGCTACTATCTGGGCTTGGCGTTGGTGCTGGAATGCCACTCAGTCTCCTTGCTACTGCAATAACTAAGCGATTCTTGCGAGTGATAGCCCCTTGGTGTGGGGTGTAGATCCAGCCTCGCACATCGATGTCAACAATGGCATTATCATCTTCATATTGTTCCCACTGTCGCTTCCAATATTCTGCATCACCCGAACTTGCCGACTGAGCAATATCTTCATGGGCGCCAGGCTTGTCGTAGTGAGCTGTTTGGGGTCTTTTTGTGTGCTTTCGAGCATAGCTAGGGAAGAGGACCATTTCTTCATTCCCGCTACGCACGATCTCGACATCCGAAAATGCACCGGAAAGCCCCTGCTCATCCTCGAGATCGCTTTGTTCTCGTGACTGTGCCCATTGTGATTGATATGATTGTCGCAGCTCGTTGGCAGCTTTGAGGTATCCATAAACCTTCTTCCGCCTTGCTCCACGTTCCCTACTCTCCCCCAAGCCGGACGTTGCCACCGATGCAGTGGAGTCTACTTGTGCCATAGTTGTGCTACCCACATTTTCCGTACGCAGCCCGCTAAATAGCCGCTTCCGTCTTTTCTGCAGAAAAGGTATCAAGCCCCTCCCAGCGGCTCTTCGCTCTTTCTTCCTACGTTGTCGTTGGACGAGAAGACGCCAGATCCGTGACTGAGCTCGGACTTTATAGTAGGGTATCGTATCGTGGCGAAAATCAAGCAGTCGAGAACGTGCTCGCTGGTGTGTGTGCGGAAATAGATATCGCAGGAAGGAGAAGGTATTTCCGGTGGACCGTGGTAGTCGCCAGCGACTGAAAGCCGGCGGAGCCAGAATGGAGAAGAAGATCTTACAATTGATGGGAAAGGGAATCGATTCGAGCCCATGATAGAGATCTCTACCGCGACATTGAAATTACGTAGTATGGGTCGAGGTACTACTGATGTACTACGGTAGGAGGCATAAATAACGTTAGTTCGCCCTAGTAGCAACTTGTAAATGCCAAGATAGAACGCCACACATTCGCCTGATTAGGACTAGTGTATTCCGCTCAGAATCAAGTGTGCATTCTATTAGCACATCAATGACTGCCTGGCACCTTGCTAGCATTGATTCGAGTAGCTCTAGAAGGAGATAGCATGATAAACTCTATAGAATCCATAAAAATATATCAAAATTTGGCGAATCATGTAGAAAGAGATAGAATAATAGTAAAAGAGGCTGAACGCGTTGAATGTGTTGATCGTGTTGAACGTGTTGAATTCGTACAAGTGCAGCAGGGGTATCTGTAAGAGACGTGTTAAATGACAAAATTACTAGGGCGAACTAACATTATTTATGCCTCCTACCGTAGTAGTAGTTCAGGTGCCGGTGTGCTACCTATTTGGATTTAGTTCCGCCTGATCAGGGAGGGGTCTTGCAGTCCTGCCGCTTTATGAGGGGCGTTGCCAAGAGAAGCGTTAGGAAAAGAGGCGCTGCAGTGTCAACCTGCTTCACAAGAACATTTCTTGAAATATGTCAGCCATGCCTTGAATTAACTACACTATATCTCTCAATTACATCTCGCCGCATGTAGCCGGGCTTTCTGACAAGCACAGCACACCGTCTACATCAAGAAGATCATTTTCGATTTAAAATGCGTCTTCTGAACGTGGAAACGATGAAGCTGGAGGAATTTTCGGGCCATCAAGTCCCCAAGTATGCTATTCTGTCGCACTGCTAGGGAATAGGAGAGGTTAATTTTCAGGACATTCAGGATATTAATAGGTCCTAGTGGCAACTCATGCCTAGAGCAACAAAAATACGCTACGCTACTGCTGAGAGTAGCCGTTATGGCCTTAATTATGTCTGGATCGACACATGCTGCATTAATAAAAGCAGCAGTGCCGAACTTTCTAAAGCCATAAAATCTATGTACAGCTAGTACGAAAAATCCGAGATCTGCTTTGCCTACCTCAAGGACGTTCCTTCTATCTAAAGCTCTATCATAGGACTTAGGCACAGCAGATGATTTACTAGAGGATAGACGTTACAAGAACTGATTACTCCTGCGAAAATTAATTTCTATAGCAAGTCATAGATGTTCTTAAGAGACAAATTAGGGCTATCCAGCGCCCTATCAAGCATCACATCTATTCCCGAAGATATCTTAATAGATCCTTCCAGACGAAGCTTAGCTAGTGTGGCAAGAAAAATATCCTGGGCTGCGAGTAGACAGACAAGTCAGGTAAAAGACACAGCATATTCCCTCCTCGGTATATTCGAAGTAAATATGCTATTACTCTATAGTGAAGGGGGAAAGGCCTTTTTCTGGCTACAGGAAGAGATCATACAGGAGACGGATAATCAATCTCTCTTCGCTTAGGGCGTCACGGACAGACCTAACCGGTATTTAGAGTATTCAGACAGAGTCCTCACAGAAAGCCCAGCAGCATTTAAGGGGTCTGAAAATATTGTTCCCATCCGATATATAGCAGGACGACAGCCGTATTCAATGACGAACAAAGGTCTACGCATCGAACTCCCGCTATTGAATACAAGCCTTCCAGCCTACCCAGTTGCAGTGCTTGACTGCCAATTCGAGAATGACTTCTCTGGCTCTCTTGGAATTACTTTGCGAAAAACATCCAACTCCTCTGAGTTTACGAGGCATGCAAACTACGGAGTAGGAAAATACTTGCTAATGCACACAAGGAATGCTCCAGTTCGCACAATCTACATTGGCAAAAATTTAAGTCCACATCGACCAGAAGTATTGTGTTGCATAGTTCGGTCAGATCCAATCCAGGATCATGGATACCACATTGCCTAGGTGGCCCCAAGAAAGTTCTTGTGGAACAAAGACACTAGAACACTGCAGATGGTATTCCACGAGCATGACGATCAGGTAATTGGGGCAGCCTTCGAATTCGACAACCCTGAAGGGCATCTGAGAAACTTCATTATAATCATCGCATTTCGACGTGATAGCCCGTGGAATGATAAGAGACGCCCCTTGGTCAAGATTTTGGTCAAGCCAGCAGAAGTGATGCTGGAACAATTCTTTGAACAGTGTAGGGATTCTATCAAAGCATTACGTGACTTGCATGATTATGACCTGTTTCGAACACCTATTCCAAGAATCAAGGGTCTTCAATTCCAGGTGAGTGCAAAAGTTATCGAGGAAGAGGTTCTCAGCCAAACTGTTTGGGTTTTAGATGTCATAGGCAGGAGGGATCTGGCCACTAGGGCTAGTCCTGATTGGGCATAGCGCTGTTACCTTGCTATTTCTACTTCTCTCTCCTTCTTCGAGGCCTATCCTCAACCAAGTACTACCCTCAGATAGATGACCAATACGATCAGTTGCTAGGCATTGCGTCCTTAATCCTCCTCAGTCCTATAGCAGGCCTGACATTAGAACTCGATTTAGAGATTGTGGTTTGATAATAATAAGCGCTTTGCCTACTACGGTAGGAGGCATAATTGATCGTAGCACGGCGCTAGTAGCAGCTAGTTCGGATACAGCGCCACCTCAGTGTCTAGAAGCTTGTTAGACAATTATTGGTATCAATTGGCTACAGTAATACTGCTTAACCGTTCGAAGCTTAGCTGTCTCGTTTGGAGTCTGTTTTAGTGCAAATATACTAGCGCCGTGCTACGAATACTTATGCCAGGTACCGTAGTATATATTTTGAAAAAGAACTTTCCAAAAAACCCTCTTCCTCCCCCATTGATATACAGCACGTCCGTCTGTTTGGCTATAACTTACGGCGGACCGTTACGCTCAAGAGCTTAAATCATATTTTGAAAAGCTCCGCACAGAAATTCAGAATTCAGAACTCATCACAATCACTTCCTTGTCACTAAGAATTCTATATATGAGGTCAAAATTCAATTTGAGCTCTTGAGCGTGACAGTCCGCCGTAGGGGCCACATTAAATCTCTTGCGGCCTTTAAGTTCACGCACCCATTCAGGCCGGGCGATAAAAATGGCAGCTAAAAACCAAATGGTTAAAAGTGCAATGGGTGTCAAAAGCAGCGGCAACGGCCGCCGGAAAGAGCATTCAATGTCACCGAATCCAGAGTTGTGGCGTATTATTTAGGTGTCAGTCTTAACGTGCACAAACTTGCTTTTACTACTCGCTCTTCACACTTTCTTCTCATTCTCCTGTGGCAGCGCAAGGGTGAGTGTTAGTGTGCAACGGTGCCCGAAGAACAGACAGGCTCATCAGATCAATCGAAGATAAATTCCAGTCGAAGGTTTGCTGACCCTGCAATCGAGAGTGACGCAACAGGATCTCGACCTTTGCCCTCCCTATCCTTCTCCCCTTTTTCTTCTCCTTCTATTCTTCTTCCCTCTTAAGGTCCTCCATATCGTGAGCTCTCAAGCTTCCCTACCGTCATGTTAATCGCCTGCTTTCTCCTTTCTTTCTCGTTCTTACCAAGAAGAGACAGACACTACCCCGTGCAGCGCAAATTCGGAGGGCAACCCCCATTTCTGTACGCATAGGCCAGGCTGATATTAAACCTACACAACATCATTCTTGCCTGCACCGCGCTCAGAAGTACAGAAGTGTTTTGTCGGATCGGAGCCTGATAGCCAACCTAGAAACTAGCTTTCAATGTTTAAGAAGTGGCCTTCAAGCTCGTCCTAAAAGCCTGGGGTTGGCAAATCGCCACTGATACAGTCTTTTGTTCCAGCCAATAAGCAGAGATCTAACCTTGAATTGGACATTTATGCAACACGTGTGGCGCCTCTACGGCCTGAATGTCTACGGCCTAGCTGTCCACGAGCTGACTGTCCACGAGCTGGCTGTCCAGGAACTGGCTGTCCACGACCGGGCTGTCCAGGAGCGGGCTGTCCACGACCGGGCTGTCCAGGAGCGGGCTGTCCAGGGCTTGCAGCGCTTATGAGAACTCCCATTCGCCAATGAGCAGCATTCTCAGCTGCATCATCCTTTGGGGAACTGGAATGGTGCCATGGTCCCCGCGGAAAACGTTTACGATAATAACATTCCTGTCTATGCGCTTCACTTCTCCTGAGCCGAACCTCTTCAATCTGCACACCCTCCGGATCGTAAGGCACAACTGCCTGGTGTGGAGGTTTATCTGTTTCTAGCAACAGAGGTCCCTTGGGTGGTAGGCAGGCCCCTTGTCCTTCGAGAACGCGGCTCCAAGCGGTTTTCAACCGCATTTCTTCTTTTAGCGTTTCAACACCTAACCTTTCCCATTGTTTTCGTTGCTCCTCGACGAACGCTCGGAAATCCTTATCGTACCTGAGGCCATGCTCAAATAACTTCAGGTCATGGTCTGAGGCTATGTTTGTGGCTATTCTAAGCGGAGTTTCATATTTGTCGGCAGGGATACGTTGCACTGAGTAGTACCCATAGTGGCCTGGCTCTGTGTGTCAAACATAGTATCTGATCCTAGCGACATGGATGGACCTACCAGGTATTATATATTCCGAAAAGTCCCCGTTTAGGTCCACATGCGTATTCATGGTTTGAATGGATTTCTAGTTCAGGAAGGCCAAGTTTGTGGGGGTGATGGTAGCAAGAGAGTTTATTCGAAGCAAAATCAAACGGGCAAGGGAGAGATCCCAGATATCCAATATACCTTCCTACTTCTTCATACCTTCGGATCTCCATGCAAGTAATTGACATTTGAAACTGATCCGAACTGCTATCACGGCGCGTCTCAGGATTGCCGCAAGAGGAAGACTGCAACCTTACTGACTTTACTGACCTCAAACAGTGGAGCAGAAGTGTCAAACCTCACCATTCTCACTACAAAACCGCTGACGCGACAGAGATAGAGGGGCCCCCGCAACTCTCCAACTTTTCTGACAGGCGCAACCGTTTGTAACGCTTTGCGGGGAGGCAATCACCGAAACCGCTCCCGTATGCTAGCTAATCACTTACTCTAAGCGGAACATGTTCCCGGTACACGTTCATTGGCTGTCCAGCTCAACCCATGGAAGCATATCAGTATCAAATTATGGTTGAAATCACGCATAACGCTCCCCCTTTAAAATCATCTTGAGCTAGTTCTCCGACAGTCTATCTGTTTGGATTGGTGGGGAACGAAGACCGGATGGCCAGCCCCCGGAGCCCAAAATTAACTCAAGCCTCGAACGTATGTTCTCAGACGCAAAGCATCCCAACGCTTCGGACCGGATGACCATTGTTGCTACGTACCCCACAGTTCAACGTCGTCCGGGTCCGTGATCCCATCTTCGAAACAGCACAACTCTAATCTGGCCCAGGCCAGCAGGCCAACCGTCTCTACGACGTCCTCCTTCAGAATCCTGACCAGACGATCGCGCGATCTCACTATCACGCACATAATGGCTTCTTGTTATCCGCGCGATGGCTACGATGGTGCTGTAGAGAACGTCAGCTGAAGCCTAATTTGGCAATATTCCGCTGTAGCAGAATATCGCCGAACAAAGCCCTCATAAACCAGGAATAGAGCGAGTCTTGGATTGCAGCTTGCTGTTGCGGACTATCCACATGTCCGGTATTCGTCGAAGAAGAAGAAGTGTGAGGGCTGTAGACATAGATCCAGCTGATGAGTGGTTTGTGGGTTCCTTGGTAAGTGGCGTCAGGATCTCCTTGTAGGTCAGAGGGTGGGTGTTTCACTCGCACAGAAAAGGGCCGCAGCTTGGGCACGGATTGGAGTAGTCGTGTACTGTGAGTCAGGCACTGAAGCGGACTAGATGTGTTGTACTATGGCTTTGGAGAAGACGGTTTGATCCACAACTTTTCCATGCTGGATTTCTTAGTCGCTTTCTCGAAATCCGAAGGGAACAGTAGATTCGCTATGTATATATACATATATATCTCCATCATAATTTTCCTTCCAATTCGCCTTTTCCTTTGACAGCTCAGATTTTTGAAATTCTGTAATACCACAGAATCCACTAGCCAGCGTTCAATCGATGTTGGTCCATCCCTGTCGCTCATAATCCAATCGCCACCACTCAAACTGCCACAAAAGCCTGTCAGTCCAGTCCAGTTTCTTCCAATCTGGAGAATCCAGCCACTTGTAGAAGATAGCCATTATGTACTGTGCTCTCCAGCTCCAGAACTGTCTGTACAGGCTCTCTTCCCTCCATCCAAATGTGTATCTCCAGCCGCGAGCGCCCGATAGGGCATATTCGCGGCACCCTTGCTCCCCTTTACTGAAATAGTGAAGGACGCCCCGCTCGCAGAGCATCATGTTGACCTTGTGGGTGTTGAACAGCGTAAACGCGAGGAACCAGAATCCAACGTATGGAGATTTCATCAAGAGCTTGACAGTGCACACAGCGATCTCTCCGGATTCCGTCGTTATCATGAAGGCGGGAAGCGTCAAGCAAATCATGGCCGCAGCCGTTGCAAAAAATATCCATATGTTGATATTGCCGTTGCCGAATTGCTTCACGTTCATACCGAAAAAAGACGTTACAAAGCTAAGAGGGATGAAGATGAAAGCCAGCTTGGTTAGTCTTGCCACGCTTACGGCTGTTTCGGTTGACTTCCGTGCCTCCTGCAGCTGTGCGTTCAGCAGCTGCTCTCTTTGAAGTCGTTCGTAAAAACCCTCTGCCTCTTTCAGCTCATCTATGAGCACATATAGGTCTCCGATAGTTTTGTGGATCGGAGCTTCAGCTGGTCGGACTTCTCTGTCCTCCCCCTCCTTAAGCACATTCCTGATTGTGAGACGCATGTTATCCAGAAATCGAAGACGATGGCGGATTCGAGGAAGTAAGTCCTCGGGAGTATTGTGTATGAAAGTAGGACGAAACAACGAGAAGGGATCAATCTCCTTCCGAAATTCGACATAGTGTTCCTTTAAAAAGACTCGTATCAGAGGTGCGATATATTGCCGAAGATCCCTGTCTGCCATTCTCACGACCCCTGGATCCAAGGCAAGCAGGCAATCGATATATGTCCCAGTGATATAGTGAGCCTTCACTATCCGCTGTCTAGGAGGTTCTGAGAACGAAGGATGCATCCCGAAAGATGTAGCATAATATCGCCTGGGCGACCGAATCCAGATGACCACTGTTTCACGGATCAGAGACCTGGACTGCGAAGAACCACACCACCTCACCTGTAGCTTGTGAAATATTATTGTAACCAAACCCATCTCCAAAGAACATCGCAGAGGCATACTTCCGACTTTCGAGACCAAAATGAAGGCAGCGTCCTTGGGTCGGTTGCTCTGATGGTAAGAACGCATGAGGTTCGTAAGCCAGTCGCGATTTGTACTTATCATTATAGCTGTCCTCTTGCTGTAGACTCTCATGGTGGAAATGTTGCAGGAAAGCGAGCGGATCAATGCTAAGCAGTCTTCCTAACACTTCCACTACGCCACGGTCGATGGAAAGGCTTTCCCTGTAGCTGACAATGATTATCCTCGTGTTGACATCAGGTGAACGTTGTCCAAGAGCCTTCAAAAGGTTTTGAGCCCCAGTATAGGGAACCTGGCTCGAATGCAGACAGCCATCTTTGGAATCAATGACATCCACCTGGGTGTCGCTAGGGTTGCTGCCCTGATGTTCGAGGAAAACTTGCATCCATCGGAGCTCCGGCCAGGTTTTGACATTGGTGTCGAGGAAAGCGCGATACGACTGATACAAAAACCGTTCCTCGCATTTTCCTGATTGCTCTGTAGTTTCTGGAGAGTTTACTGTAGCATTTGTGGGCTTAGGGTTTTGTGAATCTTGCAAAACCTCAAGAGCGTGACCTGAGTTGTGATCCACCATGGATATGTCTTCTATTGAAGCTCCCGGGAGTAGGGTGTTCGGGTGCATAGGGACTTGGTGCCATACAGCGCCTATGCCATAGCTAGCGTTGCTGGTGGTAGCGCTGAGTTGCAAGCAGGCATGCAAACCGGCATTGGTTGACTATTGAGACATGTTCTGGCGTGTCAAGACATGAGAGGTAATGAATGGAGCCACATCTTTATCACTGCAGACACTCTTCATGAAAAGCAGTAAAACAGTTGCTGAAGACACAGCCTGGATGACAGAGATTTTCCTGTGTATAAAAGCACGCCAGGATCACCGATGCGAGCATATGTTCACCAATCTTGCCTAGTGTGACGACAAGGCAGAATCCGGAAGCCATCACTACTCTAGCAAGCTCGTGTCCGCGCAGCCTACCCACTAGAAGAGGGTAAAGGATGATTGACGGAGCTATGCGAAATTATCACCCGTCTGTATCCCAGCATTAAGGACCCTGGAGGGGGGCCTGCCTGGCATAACTATCGAAAGTGGCGTGAGTAACAGCAGAAGAAAATAGAGAGAAGGAGGGGGGGCATCTGGTTTGGCAGAAACTGGCGCTGCGAGACGGGAGGTGCAATGCGGCCTTGCTTTCTCAATGTGAGGCTTGGTTGAAGCCACTCGCTCTCTGTATGTACTAGTACTTTGTCATGACGGATTGGTTAATTGTGGCTTGAAGCAAGGGGCTTAGCTCATCGTTCCACACTTTGGGTAAAGTTGAGCTCTGGGACTGCCTTGTTATTGCCCTTGCAACCTGAGTGCTTCGGCCCGATGGGCCCGCAGCCCAGGGCCGAAGGGCCCTATGACAGATTTCCTTGGCCGCCTGGATATATTCTCGGCGTCAGAACGACTACTACTTAGTAGGATACTTTAGACAGTCACCCGTCTGCAGTAATCTCATCATTTAGTCAACGATTAATCTTCAAGATTGCCTTGGAATTGTCGCAGCTTTTGCAGCTTGACTCTTATTTGCTGATCCTAGTAATTAGCAGAGGACGAGCCTGAATTGCGGCAGCTCTGACAGAACTTGGCACAGAAGAGATGCGAATCCAAGGCAGGGAAAAAAATTAGCAGCAATACATCAGGAGCTTTTGGAGAGACAATTATGGGCCATGGGACTTAGAGCGTTGATCATATCTAGCTATGGCTTTTTCACAGCTGTGATTGACTGGCATCTAACAGCCAGTGAACCTAGCAGGCGTTGCGCGAAGATCATTCAGTGCACCGGTTTGGTTTGATATGGGCAGTCAGAGTAACGAATTCGTCATAACAGCCACCGTGGATGCAGACGCAGGTTCCAAAATAATCTGGGTTGCCCTCAAAACAATTGACAGCGGCTGTCGACCCACATGTTTTACGAGGATGACTTCTTTGCGTCTTTCTTCTTCAGCATCTCCTCCTCCTCTTGCTGAATCTCTGCATCTATCTTGGCACCCTTGCTCGGCTCATTGCCATGAGACTTGGCCTAGAACGAAGCCCCGAGTCAGTGTTGGGCAAACGAGAGAACAAGGGAGGAAATGTTATCGGCAGCACTCAATGAAGATACGCACAGGTAAAGTAGGGTCCTTTTCAACCTGCTTCTTCTGAAGGTCTTTCTCTTCTTCCTCATGCTCTCTTTTCTCTTCGCGAGCGAGTCTGTTCGCTATACTTCGTTCATCCTCTGACAGAATCATATTTCAGTATAAATGAGATTCACCAAGAAGGACTTGAATCGCGTACTTGAATCGTTGGGGTTGTGGCTGTGCGGCTTTCCCTCATGATATCGATCTCGCTTTTGTTCCTCAGAATCAGGAGGGTTACGTTGGTCCCCGTCTTCATACACACCTCGATTGCCGACGTTGGACGTGCCCGACATGTTGAAGATGTGATGTATGAATGATTGTAAATTATGATGAAGTTTTGGGAGGATTGCAACGGAGCAAGGAATGTCTAGGAGTAAATCACAGAAATATCCCGCAGTACTTAACGACTTTAGACGATGACGTCAATTCTTCAGGAACAAATGCTTGGCAGCTTGCTCTCTTGGCATCACTTTACCCCTTGACGATCTCGACTTACGGCATCCTTCTCCTTCAAGGTGCCAGCGACCTCTTACAGAAGAACAGGTGACATCACTTGTCATTGCTGACTACTTCTATGTTTAAGATACTGTTCCCGGGTACACCTAAACTCCACGCTAGTATCAATAATGAGCCCAATCTGAATATCTCACTCCATTTCTATGGTCCCTGGAGGTTTGCTGGTCACGTCGTAAAGGACCCGCACCACACCATTTACCTCGTTGACGATCCTCCTGCTCACTCTCTTTAGAAATTGACCATCGAATGGATACCAATCCGCCGTCATGAAATCAATAGTTTCAACAGCCCGCAGAGCAATGACTTGATCATGTACTCGCTTGTCACCCATTACTCCAACCGCTTTGACAGGCAACAATGCTGCGAATGCTTGGCTGATCTTCCGATACAAGCCCGCAGCTTGAATCTCGTCGATGAATATCTTGTCCGCTTCACGTGCAATACGGACCTGTTCAGGAGTAACTTCACCGAGGATGCGGATTGCGATTCCAGGGCCAGGAAATGGATGACGCCACACCAGATCTTCAGGTATGCCCAGATTGGTACCTAGAGCACGAACTTCGTCTTTGAATAACTCTCGTAATGGTTCGATGAGTTTCAGATGCATCCCCTCAAGCAGACCACCGACGTTGTGATGTGTCTTGATAGTGGCACTTGGACCTTTGAAGGATACACTTTCGATCACATCTGGATAAAGGGTGCCTTGTAGTAACCATTCTATATCTCCTGCTTGAGGTGTATTGGCTGCCGCCTTGGCGATCTCCTTTGCTTGATTCTGAAAGACCTCAATGAAGGTATTGCCAATGATTTTGCGCTTCTTCTCCGGGTCTGAAATCCCCTTTAGCCTTCCCAGGAACAGATCGCTGGCATCAATTACTGTCAAGTTGATACCAAGATGCTGTGTCAGGGTTTCTTTGACGGTTCTGGCTTCATCTAGACGCATGACGCCATTGTCAACGAGGACAGCATGGAAACGATCGCCAATAGCTTCTTGCATCAATTTCGCGGCAACAGTAGAATCGACGCCGCCGCTCACAGCGCCAATTACCTGGCCCTTCTTGCCAACCATCACCCGAATACGCTCGATTTCCTTGTCAACAAACTTCTCCATTGTCCAATCTGGACGAGCCTTGCAGATCTCGATAGCAAAATTGGAGATTACCTGTTTGCCTTTAGGTGTATGAGTGACTTCTGGGTGGAATTGAATGCCAAAATAAGGCTTGGATGTGCTTGCAATACCGGCGAATGGGGCGTTCGAAGTTGAAGCGATAGGATGAAAGTTGTCTGGCAGTTTCGACAGCTTGTCACCATGAGACATCCACACCTCCATCTCCTTTTCCATTCCCTTGAACAGTCGGTCAATGTGCTCTTCTGATTCAGAATGTCTCTCAATTGTGAGATATGCGTGACCATATTCGTGTTTCTCGCCAGCCAGCACATTCTTTCCATGGTGCCATGCCAGCTCTTGCAGACCATAACATATGCCCAGTATCGGTACACCAAGCTCAAAGAGAGCTGGGTCAACGTGAGGCGCATTGGCTTCGTAAACCGAATAAGGCCCGCCCGAGAGGATTACACCTTTGGGTTTGAAAGGCAGTTCGGCGATCTTTTGGGTACATGGTAACATCTCAGAGTATACATTGAGTTCTCGTAGTCGGCGAGTAATTAGGTGTGAATATTGGGAGCTTGATTCCAATGAGTAGTCTGTGACTGAGGGGAGAGATGATCACTCACCCAAAGTCAAGGACAAGAATTGTATCAAAGCTCTGACGAGGCTCATTGACTACATCGCCATTTGTTGCCATGCTTACTCGACTTCGAGGGTCTTCAATTGGAACAAATAATTGGTGGTTGTTCAAAAATTATCCCAGAAAGTGTCGCGGGGTTGTTGCGGACAGAATGCGGGGAGCTCAGAAGATATTTTGGTCTCCATTGGGAGGTGAAGAGATGCTTTGACTGCTCGCTACCGTGGGCCCACGTATGGTCACCTGTATGAACTTCCCGCGTGATTACAGCAAGAGGTCCCTCAGAGCCGTTGTGCATAAGAATGGGAAAGCGGAAGTCCTTGAATGGTGCGAAAGCTGAGACTAGCCAGTCAGGTGAAAGTGGGAGCGATGAAGTGAGCGACGATCCCAGCAACTAGCCCAGATGTGAGCGAAGGTTGACTGGAGCAGGACTTCGATATGCTAGATGTCGAGTTTGAATGGTTCGACCCTCAGCCTGCATACGACTTTCATGGAATCAAGACCCTCCTACAACAACTGTTCGATGTGGACGCACAACTCTTCGATCTCTCTGCTCTGACAGACCTTATTCTCGCCCAACCACTGCTCGGCTCGACCGTCAAAGTCGACGGCAACGAGACTGATGCCTATGCATTTCTCTCCCTTATCAATCTACAGGAGCACAAAGACAAATCATTTGTCTCGAAGATAATTGATTATTTGCGACAGAAAGCTGCTTCAAGCTCGGTCCATTCGCCAATCGCAGAACTTCTCTCCGGCCCAGATACACCACCAATTGCTCTCGTATTGACAGAGAGACTGATCAACGTTCCTTCAGAGGTTACACCGCCAATGTACTCGATGCTGTTAGAAGAGATCCAGTGGGCACTTGAGGAGAAAGAACCTTACCACTTTTCCCACTACTTGATCCTTTCCAAGACATACACCGAGGTTGTATCAAAACTGGACGAAGAGGATGACCGACCAAAGAAGAAGAAGAAAAGTGGAGGAAGTTCACCTACAGTTCTGTATTTTCACCCCGAGGACGAAGTGTTCGAAAGACATGCTATCTGTCACGGCCCCTACAATTATAGCACGAAGCAAGATGAAGGGCATTCGGATTCGAAAAGGGCATTTCAAGAAATGGGGATCAAACCGCTGGGGCATATGATTCTAGTTGAAGCCGAAAAGTTGGAGGAGGCGGTGAAGGATATCGCAGAATACCTAAAATCGCAAGGTTGAGTGTGCAGAACGAATTTTGCTCTCGGGTCATCAAGCCAGGGGCCGCAGTCAGCATCAGGAAGTGATGGGCTCACGATATAGCATTACTCCCACTCAGTGGCTGTCAACCTCTGCATGAGATATTCCACCTCCACCAACTTGGTCAGTGGTATCACAACCTGAGAATACATAGCCACAACCGCTTCGGTGTTTATCTTCTCATTCCCTCCTTCACCAACCGAGGGGTCAGAGCCATAAGCCTTTGCCTTTAGTCTGAGCCGTTCCAAGACCTGCTTCTCAACTTCCGAGTTAGTAATGGCAGCATCGATCCCTTTTCGGTCTTCTTTCTTGATCAGGTCTACAAATCTTTTGGTCTCCTTCTGGAATTTAGCCTCCGCCACAAACTTCCCAAAGTGGATTCGTCGGGATAGGGCTTGAAGGCACATCACGTCACATGTTGCAGTAGAGCCATAGTTCTCCTTTGTCTCGCCTCGGTCCTCTCTATCAAACTTCCGACAGGCCTCTGGTAGGACCTCTTGAAGATATTTCTGCCTGATGGTTGCGTTTACGTTGACATCGTTTGGGTGAAGAATTCTGGGATATGACAATGGCTGGAGAATAGGTTTCTCAAGAACTCGAGGGAAGAACGGATACTCGTCTGGTGCCTCATAGCGTCGAACACGGGATTGTAGACGTTCCTGCTCCGCAAGGAGCCAATCAGCCAAACTCAAATCGCTGCCGGGAATCTCCACTCCTCCAGGTACGTATATGGTAGGATTGAGTGGAAACTGGACCCTTTCGATTATGTGGAAGATGATGGTGTCTTCAAGACGGCTGACGCAAAGAGTTAGACGTCAATGGATTGAGGTTGGCTCTACCAAATGACAACTAACTAACATGAGCTGAAACCTTATGTTTGCGAGATCTAGAGCTTTCGACGGGTCTGATAGATCTATTGCCGTGTCCATCGTAAACGTGAGATTGACATGAACCAACTTGGGCTATCCTGTCAACGTCGTATGTAAAGGAAAGTGATTGGTCGTGAGGTAGAGCTGGTAAAAGTTATTTACGCTGCAAGGGATATAGCTACACTAAGACAAACATACAAGTTGAATGCTTTGGTGGATCACGAGTTGGGGTCGGTAGAACGATCGACGGCAGGGATGAGTTCTCGTGCTTTGTTTCCTGGAAGAAAGCATCACACGATTAACTTCTTGCTGCGTTCAAAGCCCAAAGCGCCCACTTCAATTGTACTCATAATACACATTCACTTCTCGCCTAAGTCCTTCTGGACAATCATCACTGTGACTCGTCGCGCGGTTTTGGGACCGCATGGCTGGTTCCCACAGTCGCAATGCCTCAGAGTCAAGAAGATCATTGATGGGGAGCGACGGCGATGAGGGTGTTTTGGGAACTGCTCTGACGGTAGGTGCATGCCCTGCTCTTTCTTTTTGTATTGATGAAAGCTGCAGACCCGGCAGATAGAAGCGTTTGGGAGGAAAGTCACAGCTACGGCAAGCCATCTCATGGGGGATACCACGTCTAACGCCCACTATCCGAATGCCATGGGCAGCCTCTCGAGGCAGATACGAAGACCCGGTATCCAGCGTGGTGTCTTCTCCCTCGCACAGACTTCTCCTAGAGACCTTGTCCGCTCAAGACTATCTACATCCGAGATCTCGCATCGAGCCATAACCTACCTCTCGGACGACCTCCTCGAAAATATCCCCGAGGACGCAAATACCTATTCTTTGTTCCAAGGGTTCCAAGCGACGCTACCTGAGGGCGAGAGCGAACATCGCAAGTCACATAGAAGGCGTACCTCTAAATCGCAGAAGTTGCTGGGAGAAGCAACCTCTGATCCAGATGGTCCACCCTCGTTAGAGAACCTGAAGAAGGACCGAAATACAATGAACCACAGACTAGAAATGATGGGTGTTAGAAAAAATCTGTGTAGTAGCGAGATACACGAGATAGATAAGAAGATCTCGAACCTGAATTCTATGAGGAAGATAGTCCTGGATAGGCTAGCAGATTTGGAGAATGATGAGGCTCAGCTTGAGCATGAGTGTGGGTCCCCTTACTTCAGAAGAGCATTGAGAATGGTGCTTATTTTATCATAGTGTTGGAGCTGGACAACAAGATTGAGATCATCCAAGAAGAGCTCGAAGATGCGCAAGCACTTCATCAGTCAGCCAATGCTACACTACCTCCGAGCAACGACGATACGCCCGAGCACCAGGCTATGGATGCATCCTTCATGTCAGAGTCGATCTATGAAAAACTACCACCCACATCACCGAAAAGGAGACGACCGAAACCCAGCAGAAGGAAATCAATGCCTGTGCTACATGAGCACTTGGAACCGGGGTCAAATATCAGAACACTCCCTGCACACAACGATTGCATCACATCACTAGACTTCGACATGCCATTTGGCACCATGGTAACAGCGGCGCTAGACGACACAGTAAGAGTATGGGATCTTAACCTGGGACGATGCATGGGTCTCCTTGAAGGCCATACTGCATCGGTACGGTGTCTTCAAGTGGAGGATAACATCGTTGCCACAGGAAGTATGGACGCCTCGATTCGCCTGTGGGATCTTTCGAGGGCCAAGTATGAACCTTACGAGAACCGCGTGGGAGAAAATGGAGAGGATGACGACGATGGTCTCGGATTTGGAAATGCAGACGAGGATGCGCCACCTCCACCTCCAGCTAGTTCGATGGAAGAATGTCCTCTTTTCGTCCTCGAAGCTCATGTTGATGAAGTCACAGCCCTACATCTGAAAGGCGAAACGCTTGTCTCAGGCTCTGCGGACAAAACGCTGCGTCAATGGGATCTTGTTAAAGGCCGCTGCGTACAGACCCTGGACGTGTTGTGGGCGGCAGCACAAGCGTCTGCCACCTTGAACCCAGTCGATGCCTCATGGAAGCCGACGGGTCGGACTCACGACGCGAATGCTGATTTTGTTGGTGCGTTGCAATGCTTTGATGCTGCTTTGGCATGCGGCACGGCGGATGGGATGGTGAGGCTATGGGATCTGAGGAGCGGACAAGTCCACAGAAGCCTAGTCGGACACACCGGCCCAGTGACGTCTCTACAATTTGACGACACACATCTTGTCACCGGCAGTGCAGATCGAAGCATCAGAGTGGGTTTGCTCGCGAAGCTGACGTCAAAATTTTCCGCTAACTCTCAACCAGATCTGGGACCTCCGAACAGGAAGCCTGTTCGACGCATATGCCTATGACCATCCCGTGACCAGCATGATGTTTGATTCGCGACGCATTGTCGCTGCCGCCAGCGAAAACAATGCCAAAATCTACGACAAGACCGACGGTCGCCATTGGGACTGTGGTGCCGGTGTGACAGCAGAGGAAGACGGCTCGACACCTGCTATCGTCGAACAGGTCCGGATAAAGGATGGGTATATGGTTGAGGGGAGGAAAGATGGAGTGGTGGGCGTGTGGACGTGCTGATCGTGCGGTAGGTGAGAACATGTATAAATCAAGAACAGTCAAGGTCTTTTGCATCTTTTTTTTATTTTTACTTGAAGACTCCAGGCTTCCAATCTGCGCAAGCCTAGGTGCTCGCCACGTCTACACGCAACCTAAGGTGTGAGTAACTCTCAACGAGTCTCCGGACTCCCTCTATAAGGTGAGACTGCGCAACGACCGAGGTGGTGACTTGCGTCAGCGAGAAAAGGAGGAGCTCGAAGGCAATCAAGCTCCGGAACGCGCACGGCGGCTCCTGCATGCTCCGCTCCATCACCTCCAGCAGCGAATCGGCTTCCGCGCCATCTGGCGATGAGTTGCCCCCTCTGCTCCATCAGCTCCGATATCAAAGTGCGATCATACTCCACCTCCGACCCCTGCTCGGTCCTTTCGGCTATCGCTCGATCGTCCAGCCCCGCCTTCTCCAGCGCCTCCTGAAGGCCCTGGAGACCGCTGGCACCCTTAGCCCGTTTGCGAGGCTGTCGACTCTCCACAACGCTCTTACCAGTCTGTTCTGTGGCATTATCGTTGCGCTTCCTCTTGGCGGGTGGGCTTCGTTGTGCTGGTACAGTATTGCTTGATCTAGCAATGCTCTTGTTCTTTTTCCTTTCCTCCTTCCCGTATTCTTGCGTTTTTGATCGTTTCAATGGCGGTGCGGCAGCGTCTCCCTTCTCTCCGAACAGCCGTCTCCGTTTGGGGATCCTCTTCCCCGGTAGGGAAGCGAGCTCCCTCCTGACCATCTCATCTTGGTCGTAGGATTTACTCCTCTGGCTGGGTTTCTTGGTTTGTGGGGTGCTTGGTGGTGTGGGGAGGGCGGGTACGCGAGGGGTTGAGGTTGATGGGCTGCTGGGGAGGTTGGCGGGTGCAGGAGTGCGGTTGGTTTTCATGTTGAGGGGAAGGTGATTTTGTGTGAGAGAGGTTGGATAAAGGTTTATAGAATGGGGAATAGAAGAAGTATTGGGTGGGTGAGGAGGGGTTTGATTGATCAGTATTGGATTGGATCGGGATGGAATGAAGTTGGGAAATGAAGAGGTTGTTGAAGCGAGAAGAATGACATGGTGCCATCCTTTGTGGTATATATGTATATATACACAACGTCGATACTGGTTCGAGGACAAGGAGGACCTGGGAAGTGTGGTCTCAGAGGGCTTTGTTCCCATAATTGTGTCTTATAACAGGAGGACCCACCCGAAAAAGAAAGGCAAAGGTACACAGTGCACAAGGTCCTCTTGATACTGGAGTTTGAACCAGGTTCGCTTTTTCGATTTCGCTATCATAGGACATCCTTGGAATCATTCTCCAAGGTCCTTGATTCCGGCTTTCCCACGACAAGAAAGGTACCCAGTTGATCTGATCTGCTGCAATAGTTAGCCGACCATGAAGCCGAGATAGTGGTATTTGGGAAGACTTATAAAAAATGCACAGCCCTCTCCCTTCAGGCATGAAAGCCCAAGGGAAAGGGTTGTCGGCCCAGTTCTTCGATTAGCCGCGGCCAAGACAACACCGTTCCGGCAGTCAGCAAGCAGATCCCAACACTCCTCGTCTCCCCAGCCAGACCGCTCCGTCACTGTACAGCGTGTGAAGAAACATCCATCATTATCACAACCAGTGCGATGCTTCCAGCATGGACACAGGCTAACACAATCTCGAGCATCAAGTCCAGAATCAGCTGACCTGAGTCGGCCACCGCAGCGTTGCAGAAGGCGAGCAGAAGGCGAGCACTGAGAACAGACAAGCACAAAGCTTTGATCCTCACTCTAGAGAGGTCCTGTCTCGAGTACTCGATGGCTCCCTCCGAGCGGCTTTGGTAGGGATCTGGTCCAGTGAGCTGGAACAAGATGAGAGCGTGGTTGGTTTTGCTTTCTGTCTGGTCTTGTGCATATGGAAGATGCTGATCTGGTTGTGGCTAGCATGTCCCTGCTGATAGTGACAACTGATGACCCTGGAGCGCGGACAAGGAGGGAGAAGTAAGGACCGGCATCGCGCTGGTCTGGTGAGTATTTTGTCAGCGGTCGGTTGGATGAGCCTCTTTCGTGCACGTATGCTTGTGGTGAATACGATCATGACACCAAACCAATCTCAGTCCTTCCTCTCTCAGATACTTCATCAATACCTCCCAACAGCCTCTTCTTCTCCTTACTCCACCAGCAGACTTTGCCCTGACTCTCGACTTCCAGATCCCACAAGTGGGAGGAAAGGCCTTTCTCGTTCGTAATGCAGTAACCTCAGAGACTAGTTTTTGATTTCCTCCCCAGCCTGGCCAGCCGGAGCCGGTGGCAGACCGAAGGGCAGATTTACCATATTTCAGGCGAAGCGCACAAAGAACATCCTCAAAAATCGCTTCCTTCTCTCCGAAAAGAGGGTCAACATGGACACAGAGACCACAAGTGATCAAGCATCCACTGAGTCGGCGTTCACTCCGCCCCCTATGCTGGACACAAGGGTGGTGATTGACGCGGCTGATCGGGATCTTCGCAGAGGAAGTACACTCCTGGTGGCTGGTGCCGCGGTGTGCGTTCTGTGGGTGAGCTGCCATCTAATGATGGGGTGGTTGAGAGTTTGGGTTGGAGAGGAGAGGCAGACAAGAAAGTCTGAAGTCAGACAGTGAGCAAGACAACAATGTCAAGGAGTAAACTGGCCGGAGCAGACAACAAGCCGGGTGATGATGCCAATTGAATGGTAGGTCTTGCAAGCTGAAGCCTGGCTACGAGCAACATTGAGCTCGACGCCGATCAGCACTCGACAGTACCATTCCGAGCACCGCTTGTAGGCTGTTCCATGTTGCACTCTAAGCTTCTCCTGGATCGACATAGCACTCGATAATCATCCTTGTGAATGACTAGTCAAAGTCCTGATCTCCTCTCTCCCAAAACCATCTCCCACGCCGCGCACCAGCAGAAACATCCCATCATGATCACGTATACTGTCCAGCTTAGATATACCGACGCGCATCCCCTTTGGGCATTTATCCGATCTGACGCATGGCAATATCGTCTTTCACTGTTTCCTCAAAGGGAGACTCTGGACGTCAAAATCTCCTTTTCGCCCTCCCAATCCTTCTCCCCATTTCTCAGCCGTGAAGCCGAGAGCCGAAGAGGGAACGCGAGAGAGTGTATTCGGGAGCCGACAACTGGACCGCGAAACTAGAACCGACAGATAGCTTAGGGTTAAGTTCCAGCTATGTACCCTCCTTCTTCGGTTGATGTCATGTCTGTTGCTGCGATGAGACCATGCTATGAGGCTCGAGCGGTGATGCAAGACGACCAAAGGAGGACCCGGAGGTAAGGTGCATGCTAGGAAACTATGTGGAAGTTGAACTGCATGGGTTGCCCTTGATGGGCGAGAAAGTAGTGGAGGATGAGAGTGAGGTGCAAGGTGGAAGGTGGATTCTGCTGGATTTGTCGAGAGTTGAAGAGGTCTGGTGGTTAATGGCAAGATGGAATTGGATGCTGAGATCGAGAGCGAGTCGGTGCTGCGGTTGCAGGATATTGTCTCCTCACAGGCTGTGGCTTCAATTTGTTGCAGGTCAGATGTTAGATGAAGACAGAAGACGCGTCAAGGCGCGACACGAACTAACTTAACTAAGTTAGCGCATATGATGTGTCACGTGAGTTATGCCTGGCGACTTGCCATCACCTCAGGCTTGACCCTTCAAATTACAACTTACACCAGAGAAGAGACATGCGTTGTCACCTGTGAGATGACAAATGATCTCTTATCCGCAATTCCTTCTAGCCCCCAACCACAAATTCGATCGAGGACTGCTTGTAGAATCTTATTGGCTCCTGCAGCCAAGGCGATGATGCATATTGTGGCTGCGGCTGTGATACACAAACTTGATTATGGAGCTTCGGCTTTTGGGATGGTGGGTCAGCTTCGGGATGCATGTTGGGTGTTTCTGTTCTATTATTAATACGTCTTTCTTAACTGTGCGAAACTGGGTACGATCTCGCGGCAAGCCTCAAAACAACATGTGTTGGAACATAAGTATATGATAGCAGAATACTACTTGGTCAAGCTCTCCTCTTCTCTGTGTACTCCTAGGATGATGCTACGAAGACTGGTGTTGGAGTAGGGTCAATGGATCCGAGGTTGCGTGGAGCTTCAACAGCGGCCTTTAGAGAGCGAAAGTTCTCCAGCCCCTCAGACCGTCTCCATCGGCAGGCGAGACAGTCGATACTGTTCGAAGAACGCAAGTCTCCTGTTTTCAGGGATGATCTGTTTTCGTCGCTTCCACTCTTCAAAACTCAAGGTCTAGGCCGCAGCGGTACTGCTGCGACGGATGTATCTCCGACTGAAGTCCATCCGGGCAAGCGCTTGGCGGAGCCTCCGGGTGACAGTGGTTGGGGTCCAGACAGCTCAAACGGACATCAGGAGCTCTCAGACATCTTTCCGATACCGAGCCCAACACATTTGAAGAAGACTTCTGTTGCGCCAGAGTCCGCTCAGGTTGCTCCTATACATGCGCTGGATGAGAATGCTGTGGAGGCACAACATGACCAATCTATAGTTACAGCTAGATCGAGCCATTTATGGTCCGGTTTCTTATGGGGTCTTCTCAACCTGTTTCCTAGTTCAGCCACCTTAAAACCTGGCGCATTCACTGGATTGCAGGTAGCGTCAACGGCAGCTACAGCTCATGCGAAGGCTATCTTGCACCACCAGAGCTATCTGCACAATCAGCGGCAACATATTTACATCACCGAATATGAAGTAGGAGACTCTCTCAAACCCAAGAGAGTTCCCATGACTTTAAACAGTATCTCTGGCATCCAGCATTACCTCATGGAGGCGTCCACCTCTAGATTCACAGCTCCATTGTTGAGGGTCATATACATACAGAACAATGCAGAGGCCATGGACTTCCTCACCAATATTTTTCGTCTTGACCACGCCTCATTTGAAAACTTCGAAGGGTCCTTTAAGGACTGGATCCATGAGCAAAAGAGTCATCGTGACTCTTTGAATAAGACCATATCATGGAAACCCATGTACGACGTCACGCGAGATATTACCTGTACAGTCTTCGGCCTCGACCTCGGATCAGGATTAGTGGGTGTACAGGCAGCTCCTGATATTGCTTTGCCAGGAAAGAAGAATTTTGATCGACGTGTTCTTACCACGGGCCTGAGCGCCTCGCGCCCGCAAAGACTTTCCGTCTACATTCAGCGTAAGCTTGATGGTTTCCCTGAAATTGGAAAAATGGGCGTCTTCAACACTAGCGCTAGGGAGAAATGGCAGTGTGCACACCAGAACACGATTCTAATTTACGAGAATTCCCACGACGACTGCGAAGAAATCATCCAGGGTCAAGGTCTGCTGGACCTGGATTGGAAGGCCAGTACTGCAGACAAAGACTCGGATGTCGCCCTTGTCAGGACGATGGAGCATATACTTCTGCACATCTTCACCAAAGTCCTCCGAGCCTGGCGCAAGCAGCTCGCTCTCCTCTCGATCCAACACGCACAGCTCGAGGATCGTGTCTACGGCCAGCCTTCCGACGACAGTCACGCTACAGAACTATGGGCAATGTCCAAATATCTATGGAGCATGGCTAAACTAGTCAATCGGCACTCCAACCTGATTGAGGATGTGCAGGAGCATTTCAATCAATTTGCCGAGCGAAGCAATGATTACGACTGGCTTGATGATATATTAAGAGATTTCAGACAAGCCAGCGTCACTATCCAGGATGATTTTATCAGACCGACAGAGCACATGATCGATTTAGTAAGTCCGAGACACCAACTCTCTCGAAACAGATCCAATTCCCGTCTTTATCCTTTTCTCCCACTTGCACATCGGCGTACCAGGCTGACCGCAAACCAGATGTACAAATCCGTCAGCATCCGCGACTCGCGCCAGTCCCTCGAACTCAACGCCAGTCTCTGGAGACTCAGCTGGATCACCTTCATCTTCCTGCCACTGACGTTCCTGGTGGGATTCTTTGGCATGAACGTGGGCGTCTTCGAGCATTATCCTTCGGTCAAGTATTACTTTATTACTGCCATTCCGCTTGTGAGTGGCCTCCTGCTTCTTACACACCGGGCATGCTTTCAAGCTAATCTCGGTCTGCTAGATGACTATCATCCTACTCCTATGGTTTGCAGTTCGCCACTACGTACCCTCGGATGGGTCGCTACGTCTCCAAAGCAGCAGAAGTGCTCAGCTCGACGAACCCGAGCGACCACCTTGACATTTCTTCCGTCTTATAATTTCATTCCATCGACCTGATGAATTCAGGCCTCCGTGCAAATCTCCGATTTGCTCAAGTCTGTTGATAAGACATAGCATCCTTATTGAAACACATAAACGCCACCCCCTCGATCCACACTGACCACAACCCCATACGGCCTCCGTAAAACACAACAATCCGTGATCCCATCCAGATGATTCTTCAACAGCATCTGCTGCTGTTTCGAGATGATCGTCGATCGTGGCGGCTTGTTACTACCCACCGACGCAGAAGTGCCACCACTGGTATTCGCCTTCGCACCTCCTTTCCTAGGCGTGGTCGTTTGGTGACCAGCGGCACCCGTAGATGACGATGACGATGGCAAATATTCCGAGACAAGCGTGATCTGCCCGCCGGGATGGGAGATATCGTAGCGCAGCTTTGGGATGGTGAAGCCGTCATCGGGCGATGGTCGGATACCAGATATGGTGGATGAGTAGTCCGGACGTGTGAGGTCCCAGAACCGGAGTTTGCGGTCCGAGCCGCCGGAGATGATGAAGGGGGCTTTGACGGGATATTGCGGATTAGACGGGTTGTGGATGTTGTCGTAGCCGATGCAGAGGGCCGTGATGGCGTTTTCTGACGGAGTCCTACTGCTGGCTTCCCGTCTGCCTTGTGTATCAGAGGATGGGGAGAGCTGGGCTGGATCTACAAGGGCGCCGTCGGCCACGAGACGGTCTGCGAAGCGGCTGAGCAGTTTGTCTGCGGGTTCGTCGTCGGGGAACCATGGCTCGTAGGGTTTCGTGCTCGCGATTGTGGCGGCGCGGGTTGCTACAGCTTCGGTGGCGGATGACGATGGGTTAGTAGACGGCGATTCAGGTCGATACACTTCTTTGCAGGTGGCTTTTTCGATGTCCCAGACGCCGATCTCGGGCCCAGCTGCCACGACCACCCATTTGCCTTTCCCCTTGGATGGATGCATGTAGATGCTCTGGATCCGGCGGCCGCTTTTGAGACCCCAGCTTCGGATACGCAGCCGGAATCTGAGGTCCCACAGATCGAAGATTCCATGCGAAGTTCCTATGAGAAGCCAGGTCTGTCTTTTCTCGACGAGGAAGGTGGTGACCGAGCCGTGAGCAGGAGGATTATTGAAGGTATAGAGTAGGTTCATGGTTTTAAGGTCAATGGCAAGCACTCGCGATCTGCTGGTCAGAAGCAGTAGCACGGATTGTGAATTGGAGGTGCGATAATGGTGAACACGAACCGCATGCTCTGTCGCCCGGTCCATTGTATCTTCAGCGGCTCCTGGCTTGTCACTCTGTGGTATCTGGTACTCCCTCATAAGTCTTAGCTTCCCATAGCGCGTGCTCTCGCCGCCGTCCACTTTCTTATAGTCGACCCTGACCACGTGTATGCTTCCGTCATCAGCGCCGCTGATGAAAGTATGCGTTCTTTCCACGAAACACAGAGCTTTGACTTTCACGTCAGTCGCGTGCTTGTAAGTCTGCCTCGATCTTGGGCTTACGTTCTTCTCGAGGCGAGTCGTGTCCCAGATTCGACAGGTGCCGTCGTCAGAAGCTGTCGCAAAGAAAGTGTGGTCGGGTGAGGGCACGACGCAGTTCACCGCTGCGGTGTGCTCGCTGAATACGGTCAACAAGCGGCCGCTTGGATGCCAGGGCTCTGAATGAGTGATGGGGCTTTCCGGTACGCCGGCTCCATTTGTCTGCTGAGATGAGTCGGAAACTCGTGGTATGGGAGATTTTGGGTCGATTGCTTGTCTCTCTGGGCCTAAGTCATGTACGTCTAAGGGGTAGTTCTCAAGGAAGTGATGTTCGAGTAAGCGGAGAATGTTCCGATCGTTGCCGCTGTATGAGTGATTGGGTTCATAGCTTTGTTCTTCACTTTCACCCTCAGGGGAGTTGGATTGGGATTTCAACGGTGCAGCAGCAAAAGAAAGTGCTGAGAGCTCCGTGGTACGACGCGGCTGCAGGGGCCCATCTAGTTTGCCGAATGCATTTTCAGATGTAGTAGAGGTCGCTGCATTCGCTTTGGAGGTCTCCTTTCGATTGAGAAGGTTGATCGCACTCGACCTGTGACGCAGGGAGTTGTCCGAGCTCTTTCCTACCGACAAGCGGTAATGCGTTTCGGGTTCACTTAGTCCTTGCTCGTCACCCTCTGTGCCAATTCTTGTTTTCGATGATTTATTTTTGTCGTGCTCAGGCTGTGGTGTGGAAGAATTGTAAGAGTTTGTTCGAGAAGACGAATAAGGAGATGGACTCGACGACGGGCCTGGAAGGATTTTTGGCTTGGGGATCTGCCTCGCCTTCGTCTGTTCAGAGGCATCCTGCTGTGCTGGATTACCTGTATATGATTTCTGTCCCCCAGCTGACTCGTATATGGTGGTGGAAGCATCAAGCAACGCGTCTGCAATGGTATGTGGTCTTCTGCCATCCCCAACATGATCTAGACGGTGCTGGCCGGTATCTCTCTTCTCTCGCAAAGGTACTTTATTGTCGAAGAAAACGTTTTGAGGTGTAACGTTGATCTGGTTCAAAGATACCACGCTGTTCAATGTGCTCTGCAAGTTGACGTCCACCGCATTCGTCTTTCGGTGAGCAACTCGCCAGATGAATTCCCGGAGAGCAAGAAGCTTTGTTTCATCCTCGTTCTGCATACCGAGGCCGCGCAATTTCGTCAGCCATTGCTCATCCTCCTCGTTTCGTTGTGACGACGATATACGAGATGGAAACTGACGTACAGAAGGAATGACTCGGGTGGCTGAATCTGCTTCTGGTGAAACAAAAACTGCATCACGGATCGCATTCCTCCAGAACAAGCCTCTATCGACTTTGGTAGCCCACAACACAGCCATCTCCAATATCGGCCTTGGAAGTGGCTTCTTCAAAGAGTCCAGAATTTCAAGTTCTGACAGCTCTAATATTGACGTACGTAAGAAGGGTTGCATCAGTGGCAATGCGATGCAGTATCGATCGGCTGCCGACAGGTGCTTGCCACAAGCAGCAATAAACTGGGCCGAAGCTTCACGGATCCACAGACTTGGATGTACAAGAAAGCGTACCACTATTGTCAGCAGGTCCCACAACGTTGCTTTCTGAAGAATTCCGATGTCAGCCATGCTTGTCAATGATCGCATGACTCTCTCTATAACAGAACTTTCTGGATCAGTGAGTGATTGAACCATCAACGGCAGTATAAACTTCTCAAGGTTGACAACTCCGACAAATGTGGCAATACCAACAAGTACCTCGATGAATGAGCATTTCAATAACCAGTCCTGGTCGTTCAGATAAGTGTTCAGGTGGCTGAGTATCACATCACTAGCTTTTGAGCTTCCAAAGAACACACAGAGGCTCGAAACAGATCCCAGAAATGCTCGTCTGACTAATGGGTCACTATCAGTAATCAAAGCTTTTGTGGCCTCCTCGAAATGGGTCACAAGGTCGATCCGGGCAACATCAAACAAGCCGTGAAAGGTTGCCCCTGACGCCCAGTCCTTCTCAGCCAGCTCGGGAAGATTACCATCCGCCTTAATAGCTTGTACCAAGTCAAGGATCCGCGCTGAAGATTGGGCTAGTGAAGCCAAACAAGCTGCATAAGTCGATCTGATCACAGAGCTCGGTTGATGCGAAGCACTCAGCATGAAGGTTTTAAGCTTCGGGAATATGTATTCTGGAAAGATGTAGGCGTTCACTGGCGACACGACACGCACCGTAGCAAGCAGTTGCGTCATGGTTTTCAGAGCAGCTATCTTGACCATGTCGGCGTTATCTGACAGTAGAACCACGATATATGGCAATATCCGGTCTAATTTGACTTCATCCGGTAATCTCTGACCAAATGCGAGAAGTAGATCACAAGCTTTTATTCGAGCTGCGGCCTTCGAGGTGTTGCGTAAGCTAGAGACAACAACCGCAAGGAATATCAGAGTGCCTTTGTCTGTTTCTGTTTGCATCTCGGGTGTCAGAGAAGGCTTCTGGCTTATATCAATATGTATAGGCATGCCTCGATCCACTAAAACACTTGGAGGAGTGCTATCTTGCCGCTCATTTTGTTTGATGTAGCCGAGAAAGTAAGAGATCTTGTCGAAATCAGCGTATATCCGCTCGATCCTCTCGTCGGGCTCTATAGCATTGACGTCCAGAGAAATCGGTTTGCTTCCGGAGGATGAATCCGTCAAAGACGACATATACTGGTGAAGGAACCCATAGAAGTACTCAGGAAAGACCTTTCCCCTCCAGAACGTCAAGATTTCCTCTGCAGCATACCTTGATTCTGGGTCAAGTCGAATCATGTGTAGAATGAGCTCTCGCACATCTTTATCCTCAATTTTGTTCAAATGTGTGTGCTCTAAGCTAAAGTTACCTTTTCGATATCGAAACAGCTGGCTCAATGTAAAGATCGGTCCTTCAAGAAAAAGCTCCGCTATTACACATCCAGCACTAAATATGTCCATCGCCCAATTGATGTCGCCGTCCATCTGGCTCTGGCTCTTGCTGATGAAGCGTTCAGGGGCCAGATAGCACGTACGGCGGCCAGAGGTGTCGAAGTAGAAAGAGAAGTCAGCCGGGTTGTCCTCTGGTAGATAGGTTGGTTTGAAGGACGAGGAGAAGTCAGTGAGATAGAGCCAGTTCCAGGACGTGACGAGGAGATTTTCGCTTTTAATATCGCCGTGAAAAACATCTCGAGCGTGGCAGTCACGGAGGGCGCAGAGCAGCTGAAAGGTCATCCACTTTTTCTCGATATCTTCGAGGAATGGTCGTGTACTCATTCGATCGTAGACGGAGCTGTGAATGTACTGACGTACAAGAAAGCCTCCGTTAACGGTTTCGAGGATCCGCTGGTAAGGCAAGGCGTTCGAGATGTCTCTGAGCGCGTCCCGTTCTTCAGTGATGATGTCCAGGTACCTGCGAAGGCCAAAAGAAGCGTAAGGTTTGACAAAAGCTTTGACAAAAACCAGACCATGTTGGTTCCGGGCCCGGATACTCTTCATGAGACGGGCTGTGCCAAGTGACTTTTCGTGAACAAGATCAGCCAATTCGGGTACGTCAATGCTGGCTGAGCCTGCAGAGAGGGTGGTAAGTGAATATGCTTGACCCATGATAACTAACAGAAGACGCTGCAGTCCAGTCCTGGGATCGTCGTCTTGATTCCGCAAGGCAGAGACTCAGGCAAGGCTATAGTTGTGACCAACGGTCCTAGATAGACAGGTAGGAGCAGGACAACTGGCATGTCATCCATATGACTGGAGGACTCAAACCCATGAAGTTCATGAAAGCCGCCTGGACTACCCAGAATTCGCCAGTAAAGTTCTAGCACCGATGGCTAAAAGCAGCAGAGGCATGGATAGCATATTGGAGTAGGACTTTCGCTTGTGCACGAGACCGTGGACTGGTTGCTTAGCATAGCCACTCAGAAATCTAGCTTTTCATGGGCTTCCGAGATCGCAAGTAGGGACTGGATGCTTGCCCGTAAGCAACCTTATCGCATTTGACCTGCGGGTCTTAATAATCGTGGTGCAAGTATTGGAAGTCTCAGATTATAGGTCGTGCCTGAGACTAAGTTGGTTGCTTGAAAAACAAGCCTTCAGAATGTGATCATCACCTCTTGGCGCAAAGGACGTGAAGGCAACAAAGGCGTCTCAGAAAACGAATGTTGTTGTGGGGTCTGAAAGGGCCTGGAGACATTTCCCACCGAGATTGGGAAATTTCTACTTCATATTTTGCTTCTAATGAGTTCTTGTTCGAAGACGTGTTCACTGACTGAATAACTCTGCTCGAACTCCCCAATCCTGCCGGGAAGAACATGGAGAGCAGGACCATTGCTATGGCCATTCCGGGACCACTGCCCCAGACTCCAGCAGCTCAGTCTTATATCTCGCTCCACCAACCGGAACTTGAAGCTCCAATTATTGATAAGAATGAGTTATTTCCAGATGTCGTGCAGAAGATTACAAGGTAGGCAAATAGCCTTCTCCCCGCCTACTCACATCTAACATTACCTCAGCTACATTACAAAAGCTATCGACTCGAGCTATAGTTACGAGCAGATACGTACATCTGGAGCCGGTCAACGTTTGAGGCCACTTGTAACTTCTCTGACTGATGATTGCCATCACTCTGCCATCGTCGCTGCAATCTTGTGAGGGCATGGCCAGTTCCAACTAAGTTTAGCAGAACACCAACTAACGTTCATCTAGAGCATCAAGATGGTTATTCATCTCTACAGACCTTGATGACACAGGGGTCAACGAGAGTCGAGGGCTAGCATGCGAGCTAGTCGCTTGGGAGTTCTTGACGTGCCTTTCTGAGAGAGAATTGATGGATCATCTTCTTCACGAGCTCCCTGAGGACACAAACCGAGAAGATCCACAAGTGGATATGGAATCGAGGCCGTCTCCATCCTCAGGTTCTGCTCACAGTGGGGAGCACGAAGCGGCCAACGATCAAACACCGCTGCTACAACGCCACCAACGGGAATTCGGTGAATTCTACAAGCCTCCGAACCAAGAAGCGCCTTCTTCATCAACTACCTACAGAGCAGAGTCTGATTTGTCAGAGGTCGAGCAGGTTGACGATCCCACTAAGCCCCTTGCAGGCCTTAATGCTCTAGAGATTGCAGCCGTTGCGAATGCGAAAAAGTTTCTGGCCCAGCGTCTTGTCCAGAAAGTGGTGCGAGATATCTGGGATGGCAACATCATCTTCTGGGAGAGTCTCTCGGTCAACGCCGTCAAGAGAGCTCGGGTGTACAACAAGAGGTATACAAGAAGCTCATCTTGCCACATGATTGAGGAGTACTGACTATAACGACAGAATTGCGGATCCATATGCACGTCTAAGAGTTCCCAAATATGCCAAGGCAATCCAGATTTGCTTCTTCGCCGCGCTTTTTGCCCTCTATTACGCGGTTCTGATCCAGAGACATCCTCACGCCATCACGGTGACCGAAGTATTTCTTTATATCTGGATTGCTGCATTCGCATATGATGAGTTTGGCGAATTCAAGGACGCTGGCGTCGCCTTTTACCAAACAGATTTCTGGTCTCTGTGGGATCTAGGAATCATTATCACAGGCATTGCCTTTCTCATTGTTCGTAAGTCGTCCATACCTCCTGGGTATTTACTGCGCTGTGGCCTTTTATGTGGTCGCACTCAATGGTGACAGCTCTGGCGTAGGTGCAATTGGATTGCTGGGACAAAGTGATTACCTGACCGACCTCTCCTTCGACACACTCGCGTTGCTTGCTCTGTTCTTGGTCCCAAGGTAGGACCTCAAGATCCGTTTCCAGAAGCTCTCGTGCACCAGATCCTAAATTTTATTTTGTTAGGCTGTTCTCACTAGCTTCGCTTAATCCATACTTTGGTAGCCTGGCAAGTCAACTTTCGGCCCATCAACCTACCAAGCTTTGCTGACGTGTGTTGCAGATACCTGTTCTTAAGGAAATGGTGAGTCGTTCCAGCATGCAGCGAGGACATCATCCATAGTAACTGATTGACCATGAATAGACCAAAGATGTCATCAAATTTCTGCCTGTGGTGGTAAGTTGTTGTACTTCGGTTGCTTATTATCTCGGTTGCTGAGCGGTATCATCCAGGTCATACTCTATCTGGGTGAGGCGGAGCACTTCCAAACATGACGCCTCGTCCAAACACTAATGCGTTATCTCCATGGAGGCTTCTTATCCACTTTTTCGATGCTGGCACGAGACCGACTTTCACTGAACGAAATGTCCTGGCTACTCATCAAAGTGTAAGTGCTCAATGCCACCTATCCACATGTTGCGAACGAGTCTGGACGGTGGGCTAATTAAACGCAGATTCTTTGGGGTTAGTAGTTACTACTGCCCGGCCCTTTGCCCCTAGGCTCCTAGCCCCGGGGGGAACAACAAGTGAATTGTTAGACTGACTCTTGCGGTGTGACTTGTAGTCGAGCTACCTTGGTTTCGTAAGTCCTCTCTTGGTTTCAGCCACCGTCGGGGGGACGGTGGTTTTGATTGGTCTTGGCTGACATTGTGGCAGGACGTCGCGGCAGAGGTGCATAATTCCTTTCTTCTCATTGGAGCCGTCGCTAATCTGGCGTGGGGAACCGGCATAGATCAGCCCTCTTTTTGGCCCTACTTTAATGTTTGGCCCCCATTCACACCTCCAGTTCAAATCCACCCCCGAACTCCCAATCTTGGTGCAGCCATGGAATGCACGCTGCACACGCGGCAGTCAATACATCGAACCAATCCTTCGAGTATCAATACGCTAACCATACTGTGACAGGCTCATCTTTGTGACCCTTACAAACATCCTTCTTATCACGTCATTGATCAGTCTACTAAGTAATTCCTTGACCGAGGTAGGCCTCTCGTAATTTACCCTTGGAAGACCTCTCCTGCAACCGCTTTTGGCGTGGTTCAGGGTTTGGCAGCTGAAAAGTTCGGGCTGACAATCAATTCCAGGTTATGGCGCATGCACGGGAAGAATATCTGTTCCAATACTCGATCTATGTCCTTGAGTCAAGTAGCACTTCATCTAGACTCACCTACTTCTTCCCGCCATTAGTGAGTCTTTCCTCGTCTCCACTGCAAAGGCCAAGCATTGACCACGGACTCGGATCCCATTAGAATTTGATTGCACTGTTGTTTCGGCCTCTACGTCTTGTGGTCCCTGCTCAAACCTTGCGGCAGTTCAGAATCCTGATCCTGAAAGCAACCCATGCACCATTCGTTGCAATCATTTTCGCTTATGAATCCAGTCGGCTGTTCTCGTCACATCGATCTCATTTCCCACCAGCAGCGAGTTCGTCCATGCACATAAATTACAGTAGACCGGGCCGGCCGCTTTCCAGCAACCTTGGCGCTCGATTCACGGCGCTTAAGCCTGCTTTAGCACCATCCACCCCACAGCAGCCATCCCAGCACCAGCAGCATCTCCCAGGCAGCTCTTCGTCTGCCTTGAGCACTGCCGACGTGGCCGAAATGCTGACCATTTTGCAGAAGCTTAGTTCTCAGGTCGACGAGTTGAGCATGAAAGTTGCGGGACAGTCAAAAGACTGGTAGACATTGGACTGCTGAACAGGATCCTGGGTTCATTGGAAGGGTAGCGAAATTGAGCAACAATAATGATTGCTTCACGGGGTTTTTGGCCCCCAGACGATCATCGCGGTAATTCTAGAAGCTAGAGCACTCTGAGAGCACTACTGCAAGTACCTTTATGGAAGAACGGTTCTACCGGAATAGTCCTTGAGTGCATGCCTGTCGGTGGAGAAGATCGGGCTGAAGTCTCGCTCAGCATTATCCATACAACGTGCCCGCCGAAAGTTCCCCAGCCGAGCTAGACGCTTGCAGCCACCAAGCAGAGGTCATGGGCAGATGCTTCCACATAAGATCGACTTAGCCTTATTGGCTTCTGCGCCAGGGGAGACATACTTCTACAGGGCGACCAACAAAGCAAGTCACGTTTTGCTCTCAGTTCAGCCGCTCAAGCGACCTGGCGGCGGCAGAAAGATATGAGCTCTCTGAGTCTGCCTCACTACGGTCATCTTCGAGGAGACCTCCCTCTCCGCAGCAAATCTCTCCCCAAATGCTGCTTCTTTGACCTGAACGAGTACTGCTTCCAGTAATGCTGCACGGTCCACAGCCTCGCTCGCTCCGTTAGTCACTCGCTCATATCTCTGCGCACATAAATCGAGCCGTCTGCTTTGTCTTGTCTGATTTTGCCCAGTCCATGTCGCGAATCTCTTCAGAAAACCCGAACACACTGACCTAACATTCATTCAATGAGTAGAAATCATCCTGTACCAGTACGCTCGAATGTCCATGAGGACGGTCAGCAAAAGCGAACATTCACATATCGTTTGGGCCCGTCAAATTCTCTACTTGGTTCTACGAGGATGATCGATTATCCTACTCCCCCAAGAACACAATCTCCGGCCACATCTATCTCCAGTTCATCTGCGCCTACGACTCCTCAAGGACTTGGTCTTCTCAATTGTCCGTTTCCCAATAACGGTGTTGAGTCTTACAGTACGGCTTCTTCCTTTCACCCTGTCAATACTACTGTTGACTGGTCAATGCCAGTATCAACGTGTGGGAATCCTTATGGGGAGGGTCCACGACTCAATCTACTTCCTACGTCGACACATGCAATGTCCAGCCGTTCCCTAAACGCCATTGCCTTTTACACGTCGCCCGCTCTATCATCGTGCGGGTCGATGCCCACACCGGATGCGGATGTTGGATTTTCACTAGGCCAAGACCACAACCCAGTCATGCTCCAGAGCAACTTCCAAGAGCAAGGGTGCCCTCATGTCAAGCAAGAAGATGCAGAATCCTGGTTCAATGAGCACGTCGATATGGAACGGCCACATAGCAGTATGAATCTCTCATCGTATGGAAACATGAAGAGCCCCAATATGAGGGCATCCCATGTCACCGGCAGTGGCCTGTTATCGTCGCCGGCCGCTAATTTTGGCGCTATGTCCCCGGCCTCGTGTGGGCAGAGCCGGCATTTCGGAGCATCGCTCACAGCTCGAAGTGATAGTGTCGAGTCTTTTACGACACTTGACCGCTTGCCTAGCAGTCGCAATGCGGTCAACAGCCGAAGGCATAGCACTAGCGCTGAGAAGCGATATGTCTGTTCAGTGTGTAATCGAGCATTTGACAAAAAGTACAATCTGAGGGAACACGAGAAGAAGCACGACCCGTCCCGTGTATCTCCGCATGTATGCCCCGAGCCAGGCTGTGGCAAACGGCTGGGAAGAAGGACAGACGTGAATCGGCATTTTCAGAGCGTGCATGAGAAGGCGAAGAGGTTTGTCTGCACGAAGTGCTTCAAACGGTTTGACAGGAAGGACACACTTGCCAGGTAAGCGAATGCCCAATTTGTGGAACACACTGTGCTTATGGACCTTGCAGACATTGCGACCGTGATGGAGCCTGTCCATATTCGAAACAGTATGGCGAAATGCAGATCACAGAGCGCCCTCGCCTCGCACCGTCTGGATCCTCGTTAAACCATTTTACGCAAGATGCCCAGCCATCCGCCTTCAGTGCGCCGCCTCCTGCGAATTACCTCGCATCATCCCCGGCATTTCCGCCATATTGACCCGTCGCTCTCATGAAGGGAGCAGGTTGAGAACTTCGGCGTTACAATGGAGGCTACAAGGGCAGGCTTTATTGTTGCATTGTCTGGCATTGGATGCGAAGACCGGGACGTTCTCGCTGAATGTGTGACCATCTATAAAGAGTGCGGTTTTCAAGCGCAACATAGCCTCAGCGATGAAATGACTCGTGCCCTGAGCAAGCTGGGCTACTTTACTTCCGAAACAGGATCTATTCCAATCTTATGTATTAGGCACTGGTCGAATGCCATACGCCAGGATCTGTTATGAAACTAGATACATCAACGTGTATACTATCTTCTACGATCTTTGCCGTTGACTAGTGATCGTTTCCGGCTGTTAGATCGCCTCTGAAGCAGGAAGATCTCATGTGTAGTAACACGGACCTTCCTCTACGAATGGTATTCAGGTTCTACATTTCAAATACCGCGCCGGAATGCTCCATTGAAGCGATGGTTTCCCTCAGAACCACAGCGCCTCTACTAGTATTGCAGTGAATTTCCCACTTGGCGCGCTAAAAAAATGTTAGAGGCCCTACACAGTGCTAATGTGAGAGCCTCAGGGTGGACGGGCGTACATTTTAGGAGGACGCCGCTCCGTTCGTAGCATCTTTCTGAGTGGAGCGGATATGATGAAGTTGTTTTCAGGCGCTTGAGGCGCGTGCTTACATGCTGCAAATGCACATGCTCGTCGTCTATTAGCCTGAGGCGCAGTCGTAGCTTGCCGCACCTTGCATACAGAGGATACACCGCATCTTGCCCCTGGTCACATCATACTTATCTACCTCGGCCGTGATTCTTAAGCTCTGGCGGTTGCTCAGCCTCGTTGACAAGTATGCTTCGAGCTGTTTTGGGCTGGTGGAGTTGCCAAGTTGCTTCAAAGGGAATTCCTGGGCCCCCGGCCGCTCCATTAGGCGCAGTACTCCCAAGTGCTAGTTGCACAAAGTTAGACAAAGAAAGCTCACCTCACCTCCGACACCGAACGTCTCATGCATGCAAACAAGCCCCCAAACTATGTAAGGACGACTATCCAGCATGGTGGAGGAGGCCACCGATAATGAGGCCAGGCATTGTGCTTGTTTGCCCTACCTGGTTCATTCTCCTACCGACCTGTCCTTCGAGGAGCAACAGCAACAGCAACAACAACAACAAAGAACTACCAGACAGGCTAAATCTCTTGATGTTGCAAGCGATCAATGCCCAACGTCATCTTTAAGACTGCTTCCATGTTAAGCAATGTCGGTTCAGAACCACCGTCCCACACCGCAGCACTTCGGGTCTTAGTTTGGCCAAACTCAAGACTCATCTGCATCCGCTCTGCTGTCTAAGTGGACCACCCCAGTAAATATTTTACTCGAACTCCAACAGCAACAGGAGTACTAGCTCCTTGTTTCTGCCTCGATGTTCTTACTATGTCAATGAAGCCGAGAATGACTAGACTGGACACGTCACCTGATGCTTGTGGGTATGCTACCTACTAGTACACCTTTCACTGGCTTTCACTAGCTGCACTTCTCTGGTCGGCTACATGTTTCCTCGTCTTGTTGAAGTATTTATACGCACCGGCCGGTCTTGCAGAAAGACAAGTAGCTTCCTGACTCTATCCCCTTCTTCACCGCATGGGGGGTTGCAGCAACCAATGAGTATGTCTTTCCTCAATATTCCGCTGTTTCTGTATGAGGTGACTAGCAAACGCGAAGGGATGTTCGCAGGGGTTGTAGTGGGAGTTGTCCAGCCAATAACGAGCTACAACCGCTGTATCGGCTCCTCAAAGAAGCTGATCTAGATCATGTCTTACTACTCTTAAATCTACGGATACAAAAGAATGAGCCCAATTCTAGGTCGATATGTCCGTCCTGTTGTTACTGACCCGTTGGACCGTTGCGAAGCAGGGTACCATGAACTGCGCCGCTATTCAATCATGTCTCTCCGTTCCTCAGTCGGCCATTGGTCAGATGGTCTACCCCAGCTACATAGACTCCCCAGGCAAGGTCGAGCGACATGCCTTTTGCTAGCGGACTAGACTCTTCTGCCCAGGGGGCTGGGACTGTGAACTGTTTCTGCAGCGATCTATTGGATCAATGATCGTGGTAAGCGCATCAAGAACGGTCTTATTGCACTGGGTACTCATTTTCCTCGTGGATGCACCATCATCCATCATCCCTTATGCGCACAGCTTAGGCGGCGTCAAGTTTACAAGCGCTCAAACCTTGTTGTCTCAACTCGGAACTGTGCAAACCAACACCTCATTACAAGGTGACCTTGTCGATCGTCACATTAGACAAATAAGGGTTATTGGATACCATCCTGCTGCTTGTGATCTGTGGGCATTGTTGTCCACCACAGGATTCGAACGGCTGATCCTTGTCTTCTGAAGGCGCCAATGCGACTCTTACATTTCATGTTAGCCCACCCTTCTTAACGGAGACACCTGATCCCATTCATTACGCTTGAATTATCTGTTGGGGAAAGTCCCTGTGGGGTGAAGGTAAGGACATGTGCAAGGTCCACGATGACCCCTTGGCTAAGCAGAGTGTTTCCACACCCTTTCTACTTTGCCCTGCCAGTTCCCTCCTCCTTTGGCCACTCCTAACTGGCGCGGGAATGGCGGAACGAGGAGCTTTTGCCATAAGTAGTGCACGCTTCCGTTGGATCCTGCCATGTTGTCTTTCCAATCGTTAGCCGGGATCGCACCAACTGCAAGCATCTGCTGTGTCAAGTCATTAAGGGTCTCTAACTCGGACACAGAACTTCCCAACACAAACCAGCACCCTGAGCGTGCTTTGGTAGCCCGTTACACGATCTCGCATAGATCAACCCAGTTGACTAGTAAGACGTCTACTTCGTGAGCGAAGCACGTTTGTATCTTAATGGCCTCTCAAGTTGACTTCCAGACCTGATGACACATCCAGGCTTCTCGTCTCCTGACCAAGCCACTTCTGTAATAGGTGAATCAACCTCGGGTCGAAGGTTGCTCTCACTGGCTATTTGTACGCTTCCTTTGAAACAATATGGGATGAAAACAAGTCATGCACTCCGAGCAACTGCCATTGTTTTCTTCAAGGCAAGCTACGTGAAGCACATCCATAGTCAATACCAAATTGATCTCGTTCTATGATGAGGTATCATGTCTGTCATCTCTCCAGCCGCCTCCTTTTCCTTCAAAGTATCATACAGAAAGTTATCTATGAGGATCGAGTTTACCTTGGCGTCAGGGTGATCATTCATAATCTGCCTCCTGATCAATTCTACAACCCAGATGCTACACCCTCGAAGCTCAACCTCGTACCTCTCCCCGCTCTTGATCTCCTCCTGCCGGCGAATCCGCCCTTCCAGCGGCGGACTAAACATCAGACAACCCAGCGAGTGCAGCATCTGTGGTATGCGGTAATCCGCAAACATTGTGATGCTGTCAATATCGTGGAAGGTGCCATAGCTCTCGCCGTTGAAGCAAGCCCAGATGTCTGCAACCAGAATCTGAGCACGCTTATAGATACGGACCCTTCTCCCTTCGAATTGATGTTCATCGCGCAGGCAGGGAAAATCTTGGACGAGGAGGCTCACCAGAGCGGCTGCCGACTGCTTGGCTGCGGCTATGCAGTTTGCGAAGCTGCAGCTATACGTCTTGTACAGCACCGTCCCGGCTTCGCGCAGGCAGTCTAGCCTTTCCCGCAGCATGGGTATCTGCTCTGAGGTTGTAGAGCGGAAAAGGTGCTGCAGCAGCTCTAGAGTGCATTCCCCTTCATCCTGCCAAAAATGAGAATCCGTGATCGGTACGTCTGATACAGCATCCTCATAAGCAAGTCACGTTTTGTTGATAGTCTCGGCTCGACGCAGCTATAGTGCATTCGTAGCCTGACACGTACCTTGGTCAATCGCTCTCTGCAAACAAGCAACCAAGCTCCAATACCCTGTCCACCGCTTCCCCCTGTACTCAACCGCAAACCGCTGCTCCTCAGAGCTCTCTGACCAAAACGAGAAATTCAGCAGATCCATTGTGAAGATAAAGTCCAGCGTTGCCTTATCCTTGGCTTTGGGGTGAAGATCATGAGCGGACCACGAGTGAGTAGAATACTGTTTGGATTGCATAAGGTTGTAGATGTTTGTGGCGGCAAGCTTGGTGCTGGATGAGTCAATGGCGACGTCAATGGAGTTGTTGTAGATGAATTTGGCAGAAGAGAGGACGCCAGTCTCTGGGATTGCTGGCGTGGCTGTATTTTCCGTCAAGCTTAGGGACTGGCGCAGGAGAGCGAGGAGGGATGCATCGGTATCTTCATCGTCGGACATGCTCACGGAGGTTTTTTAGAGAAACAGAACAGGAGACGAAGATGATCGACTCTCCAAACTCCTCGAGTCGTCTGCTTGTAGTTCCCTTCTAGGTTATGCTGCAGTTCATGGAGAGGTTACTCTCCATCGCCCCAACGTGCATATGAGCAGCCAATGGTTTTACCACACTCGTGTATCTGAGGTTCCGTGTTCTATGATTCATGACGCTGCAGCATACCAATTTGCTGCATGGGTAGCGTACAAAGAAGAGCAGTGTCAGAACAGCAAGTATCACCACTAACTCAGCAGTATCTTGTAGCAGCTTGTGCCGGTAGCCGGAGTTCATCCGGACCCCTGCATCAACCCTCATCCATAACTATCCATCGGCCATAGTCCATCGCATCTCCCGACTTTGTACCGACTTTTAGTTGACCTCTACAGCCTCTCTGGCGACCACACTCCTTTACACAGATTCACTCTTCCCATCATCCTTTGGATGTCCAATGTCTATCCTACCGCCTCTCTGACTTTCCTTCCCCACCGCTCACTTGCGCATAACCATTTCCACTAGGCGCAATGGGCCGCGACAAGTATCCCCGCCAGTCGTTAGGAGCTCTACACTCTCAGATAAAGCAGGTATGGCTCGCCTCCCAGCTCGCAACTTTTCAGAGCGAACTCACCTAAATATTCAGGCACGAGTGCTTCTCATAGGCGCGGGCGGTATCGGATGCGAACTGCTCAAGAATCTGGTCTTGACCGGCTTTGGCGAAATTCACATCATCGATCTTGATACCATCGATCTGAGCAACCTGAACCGTCAATTCCTATTCAGACAGGAGCACATCAAGAAGCCGAAGGCTCTGGTGCGTCAATGTCCCGTAGCGATCTTGACTGGTTCGCCGCAAGCTAATTTATGCTACCAACTGCCAGGTCGCAAAAGAAGTTGCCTCGAAATTCAACCCATCGTGTACCCTGACCGCGCACCATGCCAATATCAAGGACACGCAGCTCTTTCCTCTGTCATTCTTCCGATCCTTTACTCTCGTCTTCAACGCGCTCGACAATCTCGATGCGCGCCGTCACGTCAACAAGATGTGTCTCGCAGCGGATGTGCCTCTTATCGAATCTGGCACCACTGGTTTCAATGGTCAGGTTCAGGTGATCAAGAAAGGCAAGACAGCATGCTACGATTGCACGGAGAAGGAAGTCCCAAAGACATACCCAGTCTGCACCATTCGATCCACTCCCTCGCAGCCAATTCACTGCATCGTCTGGGCCAAAAGTTATCTTCTACCCGAGCTCTTTGGTGTGGGCGAAGACGAGGAGACATCCGATCAGCTCGACACAAGCGAAGACGCCGATAATGCAGAGGAGATCCGGAACCTGAAGGCCGAGGCACAAGCTCTGAAAAAGATACGAGAGAGCATGGGCAACGATGATTTCGCAAAACAAGTCTTCAACAAAGTCTTCAGAGATGACATCGACCGTCTCCGAGGCATGGAAGATATGTGGAAAAGCCGCACTCGACCCACCTCCCTCAATTACGAAGCGCTACAATCGGAAGCCTCCTCGTCAACCGACGCCACCATCTCCCCCTCCGACCAGAATACCTGGACCCTCCTCGAAAACTTCGCCATCTTCAAATCCAGCCTCCACGCTCTCAGCATGCGCCTGAAACAAAACGCCGGCATCGCCATCGCGGCAACCGAAGCCACAAACCCAGCAGCAGTACGACCCGTAATCACATTCGACAAAGACGACCCTGACACGCTCGACTTCGTGACATCGGCCTCCAACCTCCGCTCACACATCTTCTCCATCCCCCTGCAATCCAAATTCACCGTCAAGCAGATGGCCGGCAACATCATCCCCGCCATCGCCACCACCAACGCCATGACCGCCGGGTTGTGCGTGATGCAAGCCTTCAAAGTGCTACGAGGTGACTACTTCCGGGCCAAGATGCTCTTTCTCGAGAACAGCGGCGCGAGGGCCCTGAACTCAGAGCCCCCGAGACCTCCCAACCCCGAGTGCGCGGTCTGTGGTATCGCGACGGGACAGGTGGATGTGGACCCGGAACGAGCGACGCTGAATGATCTGGTTGATGGTGTGCTGAAGAGCGAGCTGGGCTACGGAGAGGAAATGACGATCATGAACGAGGTCGGCCCGATCTATGATCCGGACATGGAGGATATGCTACCCAAGACTTTCCGCGAGCTGGGGTTGCGAGACGAGACTTTCTTGACCGTCATCGATGACGACGAGGAGAATCCGAGGGTGAATCTTCAACTTGCAGTGTCGAGTAAGAGGAAACTGCCCGCGGGATCGAGGCCGGTGGTTTTGGCTCCCACGACAGCGGCGATGGAAGACGGAAGGCCTGAGGAGGCTGGACAGCAGCGAGGAACATTGGAGATTGCGAGGAAACCGAAGAAAGCTACGAGCGATAGGCCGGAGGAGATGGTGGAGGGGAACGGCGTGACTGTTGTGATAGCGAATGGGGCAGCGAATGGCACGGGCACGGGCAAGGGGAAGGGGAAGGTCAAGAGAAGTGCGGACGAGGCGGGACTCGACGGGGCGGATACGCTGAAGCGGAAACTGGCGGCAGACGACGACGGCACGGGGTCTGGAGCTGCAGGAGATGCCTCTGTCGTCACCAACGACAGTACTAAATCGAATGGTGATGTCGACGGCGACGCATTGGGCTTCGACCGAGCTCAGGCTATCATGCTCGATGATGCAGCGGCAGGAGATGGCTCGATCGTCATCGACGATGATTGACCTCCCCGCTATCTTCCCCTCTCAAAATTTTCCTTCTTGACTCCCGCAGCAAAGGGCTCCGAGCTTTCAGGCTTGGCTTGGACAGGCATATTTTTGGGGGGGGCGTTTTGAGAATTCATGGAAAATTTCCCCTTACGTGGGATTAATCAATGGCTGGATGGCTGGTTAGGCAAACTCCCATGCATGGCAAGGGCCAGCGAAATTGGCTCGGATAGAGGGGATAGCTAGATTAGCTAGTGCTTCATATGTTGTGGGAGGGGAGGTGGGTTTGGCTGCTTCGAGATACCACTTGCGTTTTCGCCCCCACGAGGTAACATGACATGATGGTTCGAATACACAAAAAAAAGATTTGACGGTGATAGAATAATGTGCTCTGTGGCTTTGTGGGATCGCGGTTCTTCGTAGCCGGATGAGTAGTAGTTCGTGAGGGTACGAAACTGCTTTTCTTGGAGGCATGACGCTTGGATCTTCTTTCGCGCTGTTTCTTGAGGCCGTTGGCTTCTCTGGCTTGCCTCTCATGACTTTTGGCTTCATTATCTATCTACCTCGAGGCAGCCCCGGTTTGTTGTGGTTACATGTGCCCAAGTATGACGGGGTCAGCGGCCTCAACTCTCTCTCCCTCTTTTGATACATGAAGTTTAATCTGCAGGAGAACGGTTTCTAGGCGCAAGCCGGGAGGTTAGACAGAGGTCAAGGTGGGTTTCATGGCCGGCTGGCTGGATACTGGCCACGGAGTCGCGCTCAAATGGCCTCATGCAGTTTTGAATTGTCTAGCGAGACCCGGCCATGTTTGTCTGGTATACATATTTATCGATTTTCCACCCTCTTGCTGTTACGCGGCCTGCGAAGTCTCGGAGGTCAGATCGCCTCGTTCTTGAAGCATATGCTCTGCCGAGAAGGACAGAGCCTTCATTACTGCTAATAACACATCTCATACAGCGCTCAGTCCGCCGTCCAGGTTGAGCACGCAATTATTGGCGTACTCGTTCGTTGCCAGGAAAAAGGCGGCGTCGGCGACCTCTTCAGGAGTGCCGAAGCGACCGGCAGGGATCTGCTTGCAGAGCATTTTTCTCCTAGCAGGTGCGAAGGCTAAAGGCACGGCAGTGAAATCAGCATGGCGTTATCTGGGGAGGGGTAGAAATGACAGCCATCTGGCATGAACATGAATATGTAGCATGTCCGCGCGGAGATGCATATTGTGCGGAGTATTGAGGACAGGAGCATGGAAAAGGCTGTTCGATACGAAGGCAAAACTGGGAGGACCGAAGGGGAAGATAGGGAAGATAAATGATTGGGAGCAGAGAAGTAGCATGAAAGGAGACTGGGAGTACAAGACAGACAAGGCACTGAAATAGGTGACTTCTTGCACAGACTTACATTTAGTCATAGGCGTGTGGATGTATCCAGGCACGATGGTGTTTACACGCATATCTATCGCGAAGCTAGCGCTCTCGCAAACCAGTGCCCTGGTGAAACCGAGGACCCCTGCTTTACTCGCTGCATAGGCAGTCGCTCCAGCACCTCCTCTGACGCCTAACAGCGACGATATATTGATTATACAAGGCGAAACGTGACCAATCAACCTCGATGGTCTCACGATTTCAGAGCTCTGGTCGGCCGCGTCTTCGTCCACGGAGTCGTCGAGGTCCGATTCCGACGGGTCCGTGCTCTTGAGCTGGGTTTCACGTACAGACTTCTTGGTTCGGCGATAGACGATACGGCTGAAAAACCTGCAAAGATCGATGGTGGCATTGAGGTTTGTATTGATGATCTGTTGAGCCGTCTCCGCCTTCGTGATACCTATTGGAAAAAGTTGCGAGATGCCAGCTGCGTTGATGAGGATGTCTATATCTGCCTGATGAAGTCTCAATACTCGCTGCCATAAAAAAGGTGCTGCCTAGCGTGCAGTTGGCAAAGGAAGTAAACACACATACCAGTTCAGAAGTCATGTTGAAATGCTTCAGGCGAAAGGCCGGATCGGTGATGTCTCCCAGGAGGAGCTTGAAGGGAAGACCTTTTCTTTTTGTCTGTTTCTTCATTTTGTTATAGGCTGCGTCGATGTTTTCCTGGCTCCGTGAGACAGTTGTCACGCTGGCCACGCCTTCCGTGAGGAACCGTTTGGCGATCGCATAGCCTGTAGAATATGATAAGCCAAAGGGAGAAGGCTGATAGATTTAAAGTGATAGGTAGTTACCTATTCCAGAAGTGGCCCCTGTTATGAGGCATTTCCGCCCAGCAAGACGGGTTTTTTTGGAAACTGTCGGCGGTATGGCTGTGTTCCCAGTTTCATCAACCCCTACAGCTGGAGGCGTTATCGCAACCTTCTTAACGCCCTCGTCCAAGCCAGCGGACGGAAATGAGAAGAAAGGTGAGGGCACCGGCGAATCCAGACCAATTGCCCCAGCACTAGGGCCGTTCTCCACAGAGAGGGGCTTATTCGGAAGAAGACTGCCTGACTGCGAAGGTGATTCGACCTCTTCTAACCGAGGTGGTATCTCTTTGGGGGATGTTTCTTGTAAATGCGAAGGAGAAAGACCTGGTTGTAGATGAAATTCTTCTGCAACAGGAGAAACAGCAGATTCCAGGCCCGGTTGCTGCCTCTCCTCAGTAACGCCTTGCGTATTCTCCGAGAAAAGGTTTATATCTTCTGAATCCGCCTCGGTCCTATGAGCACCAATACCCTCGCTTGGCTTCTGGCCGAGTCTTGCTCCAGGTTTGACATTCCCGAACAGCCTTCGAAGTCGACTAGAGGCTACTTGAGATAGCTTGAGTTTCGAGGGCGCAGATCTTGCAACGGCCCTGATGGTACGAGCCATGCAACAGAGTTTGTGTGCCACTGTAACGACCGGAGGACGAGCTGTAAATTATTTCTAGTAAGCATCTCGACGTCGATGTGAGAAGAGATTCGAAGTGGTCCGTGCCACCTCCGCGGCCAAATTACGGAGCACACAGCTACAACACAGCTTGTCAATATTGTCTTATTGTCTTATTGTCTTACATACAACAATAATATTATTTGTTCATACTATCCTTCAGCACGCTTCCAATGTAATCTACACGCGTCTCGGCACGGTGTACAAACCAAAGCGCTCTTGCAAACTCACCTCTCAACATCGCAATGACTGTTCGGTCCACCACAGACAGCACGCCCGCGGCCGGCATTGACTCTGCCTCCTCCTCCACCTCCCCCATGACTACCCCATCCCCTTTCGTAACGCTCATCTCCTCAGACGGCTTCGAGTTCCACGTCCGCCGATCCGCTGCCTGCGTCTCCGGCACCATTCGCCGAATGCTCAACACCAGGAGTTAGTACTTACCCCGTCCTTCCCCACCAAGATAGGCCCATCAAACACTGATATCTGCGTCCGTCCCAGGTAATTTCTCCGAGTCAGTGACCGGCGTCTGCCATCTCGAGAACCTGAACGCCATGGTCTTGGAAAAGGTGGTTGAGTACCTCTACTACAACGAGAAACATAAAGAGAGTAGGGATGTGCCTGATATGGAAATCCCAAGCGAGCTCTGTTTGGAATTGCTGATGGCGGCCGAATATCTGGATACTTGAGAGGAAGTGGCAGAATGAATACACGAAGATGGTAAGAACATTCGGATGTTCAGTGATTTGATGGACAAATAAACAAACACAGCAAACACGATACCAGTGCGAACGACTTTGACACAGCAACTTGCCAATAACCTTTGTAAGGCAACGAACCTTGTAAGCCAAACGCCAGAACTACTCACCGTCACGCAAGCGCAATGACATAAGATATATCGCTCAACATTGGACCCTACCAGGCATTACAGCTTCAAGGAGCTTAAACAGGGAGGTGGAATATGGCGGGTTGATCAGCATTCGGCAGAGGACAAAGATCGGCGTGCAATGAGGGGAGCTCAGCTAACAGCCTAACGAGGCAATCAGATGTTCAGGCCACGGGAACAGGACGTCAATGAGATACACAATCCGTCTCATGCTTTCTTCGCACATCTACAGTCTATCGCAACTGGGGTATCATGTTTCTAATCTTGCAGCCCGGTGCCAAACGCTCACCCGTGGGCCATTCCGCATCTCCCACCGTCTCCCCATCTGAAGCATATGCATCGAACCTGCCTCCCCATAGGTCGATAGTCTACAGACGATGGCACATCAACCACGCCTCCCCCATTTGCCTCCAGTTCAGAGCTGAGCAATGAAAACATGGACTTCCTTCTGGTTGTGGAGACAAGCTCGCATCCGCTTTAGCCTCTGCTCCATCACATATAGAAACCACCATCCTGGTGTCCTTTCATCGTCCTCTCCCACGTCCTCTTCCAGCACCACGTCCTCTCCCGCTCCTCTTTCCGCCGCCCCTGCCCACCTTGCCCTCATAAATTTTCTCCCTCCCACTTCCCATCTCCGCTAATCTCAGAAAACTTACAACTCCATTATCCACCACCGCTAGTACCACACTCCTCGTCCCCGCCTTCAGGCGCATCTCTGGTCTGCCCTTCTTCAGCTTCTCATCCTTCCTTGGATCGTGGAGAGGCATCTCTTCTAGGAGGGTGCCGAGCTCGGTCAGGTTGGGTATGGTGGCGTGGGCGTGGGCGTCGATGACGGCGAGGCGAAAGTCCGGGGCTGGCGGGGAGGTTTTGCGATAGGGAGTTGTGGGCTTGTAGACATGATATGATATGCGGAAAGGGGGCGTGGTGGAAGTCATTGAGGGGTTTGGGGGTTGTGGCTGTATTGAAGGCGTTTCAGGGGATGAAGTTGTTGCGGGAGCTGTGTGCGCAGGTTGTGGTTTTGATGTTGGATTATGGAATGGGATTAGGGCAAGAGCACGGTAGATATCTATGTAGGATCTGTACAGACCGGGTGCGACGAGGGGACCGAAGCTGGGATAAGAGTTGGGATGTCGGTGATATGGCTTCGAAGGAGACTCCCATCTGAATAGTAATTGGAAGACTCTTGTGATAAACGTCCGAAGGCTGGGCCATTTGAAGAAGGGCTGTTGACTTGTCAGCGCAGAAGGAGGAGACACAGTTCGCGCGTGCGAGGTTATGGGAAGATCCTCAATTTTATCCTCAGTTTTGTCCTCTTGTCGTGTTTGCGAAGATGGTGGAGCAGAGTCATCCCATGTTGGAGCGCGAATAACAGTGTATCCGAGTCTCCTCAATCCAGCGAAGACCGTGTATCTCGCCAAAGTGAGATCCTTGTCGGATATGAATGTCGCATATGCACCCTGTAACGACATTGGTAAATCGCTGAAGGCTGGAGCATCGTCATAATCATCATCATCATCATCCTTCTTGCCCTCTCTCTTCGCCGAACCCTCATCATTACCGCCAGTGACAGGCCCACCCTTAACATCATCCTTCTCGGCTTCAGGCAGACCCCACCTAATGTCCAAGCTCCCCCTCTCAATGCAGTAAAGAGCCTCCTCCGGTAACAACCAGATCCGGTTCTCCCTATCACTGACTCCCATGGTCCTGAAAGTCGAGCCCCGGGGCTGGTCGATTCTGACCACACATCCCCGCAACCTCTTATCCCTGTCCTCTAATCCGATACCATCTTCTCCGCTATCTCTGCCTTCCAACGGCGCACTCTCCCCTTCCCCACCAATACTCCCAACAAAATACCCGATAACCCAGTTCTTACTTCCATGCACCCTCTCCCCACTCAGCACATCATGCATCGCCTGTCTACTCGCCCGCAAAGCATTTTGCTGTGACCTTGTCGGATTGGGCTCGAAATCCTTGATGCCACGCTTCGGAATCAAGGTCTCGGTGGAAGCGACAGAAGGAGTAGTGGTAGTGTTGGCCAAGGTTGTGTTCGAGGTGAGGACCGAGAGGAAGCGGAAGTCTTGGGTTTCTTCGGAGAGGTCGACGTCCATGGGGTTGGAGGGGGTGGAGTGGGTGTTTGGGTATGGACCTGAGTGCACGAGAGAGGGATCGTCTTCGTCGAACTCGGCCATGCTGAGTAACTGACCGTTGTACGGGTAGAGGTAGGGTAGAGAAGTGGTTGCAAGTCCTTTAGAGGGGGAACAGGGTTAAAGTACTGGTACTGGTACTACGTAGTACCTCGTATTTTGTGCAGTGCCATGCGGTGGGATATTATAAAAGCTTATATGACGCGCTAAGCTTATCTTGGCAGAAGCTTGTTCTCGTCGCTCCCCTGCCACTTAATCATACTAACTACGTAGTACAGAGGACACCTCAAATTTACTCGAGAACACTGCTCCAGCTCCAAAACCATGCGCCGCCCCTGTTGCGCATGTGCGACAGAGGTTTTCAGAGGAGCATGTAATGCTGGAAAGGCCGAAAGATGCCATAACTACATTCAACATGATGAGTCAAACGAGCTTGTGGTTCGTTCTGGCGATGAGTTTGTTACTCCGCTATCAATGATGAAACTCGAATCATTTAGTTCGGGACATACCTGAGACACGGCTAGAAAGCAGAGGTCTTTCTAAAGTTCCATCGTCATCATCATTCTCGTGAGTTTTCTTGAACTTGCTAACTATCTCACATCTTCACGGCCTGGTAGCGTATGGTTTGAAATCCATCCTTCTTATCAATTCAGATCCTTCAACCGCATCAAGCTTCAGCCAACAGACCTCATCAAGGCTGTTGGAAGCTGTCTCGAGACGACAGACATAGCTCAGCTTAAGGCTTTTTAGTAGTCGCCACCAATAGAGGTAGCCCCCTTTTGAAGAGCTTGAGTTGCCAGCAGCCTCCATCTTTGTACCTCGGGCCTTTGTAGGGCTCTGATGCATTACAAGAACTTTGTCAACTCGGGAAGCCACGCAGAAATGGAGTTTCTCATGCTCAGATCATATGAAGCAAGACTTCCCCAGCTCCATCTCTCTTGCGTGCTTTCCTACCAATGGTGCTATGGTTTCTTTTCACGAGAAATACGAGAAGATATGGAGCTAGGTGCTTGTATGTCTACCTAGCCCATGGTCGAATATAGGCTAATATGATCATGACTATAGGTCACGAGAGATTTTTCGTCAGGGACATTGACGATATAGCCCACAACAGAGCCAAGATTGATGCAATGTGTGCATTTTACTTTGCTGCAGCACATAACAGGGCGTTTAACAATTTAGCCCACAAACATTTAAAGCAACTAGAGCGACAGTGTGAAAACCTTTACGTCTCACAGATGGAAGAAAATCTGTGCACGAGCCTGTTACAAGCTCATGACAGGGCAGAGCTTCTACAGGAGACCCAGAATGCGGCGCAGAGGCTGCAGCTCGCGCTCAGCCGCGTTACGAAGGGAGATAAACACCTACCACCTTGGGGGCCACCTCTATTATCTAGGGACCGTCCTATCGAACAGGTAAAGGAATGGACCTTTCCGCTTCCATGGACAATTATCCATGACAAGGATCCTAAGTTATATATCAAAGTAGCCATAGCTACACCCTGGGATCCTAGAATTCATTCCGAAGAAGCATTCCCCTCAGATGCAGCTGAATTAGGAGTACTTCCGCCTACTGCCGTACCTTGGGGAGTAGAAAAAGTTGATACAGCTCCGGCTACTGTAGCGTGTGAAGCGATAGCTCGAGCGGGTGCTGCTCTGGCTACAGCGGCATCAAGCGCTAGAGTTGAAGCTGGTGTTGTACCTACCAGAGCAACATCTAGGCGCGCAGCTCAAGTGGGTGGCGTTTGGACTGCTCCAGCTTCAAGCAGTCCAGCTCGAGTAGGTGCCTCGCAGGCTGTCACAGCATCACGTGGTGCAGCTCGGGCAGTGGGTTACCCAGCTACAGCAGCGCCAGTGAAGGGAGCTGGGTTAGACAAATCTCCAGCCACAGCGGCAGGGAGCATATTGGCATCAAGCATGCCTCTTGCTACAGCAGCACCAGGTGTCTCGGCTGGAGCAGTTGCTTCTTCAACTGCAGAAGCACTAAGGAATAAGGTTCGAACGAGTACGGCTCTTGCCTCAGCAATGCAAAGAACCACGATTCGAATGACCCATCGATATACACCTCCAACCACCCCAAAATCCACCGAAAATCCTAAAACCGTCCCTTCTCTGGCCACAGCAGGAGCGGTGGGAATCGCAGCTCAAACAGATGCGGCAACAGGGCAGAGAGCGGTCGGTAGTACAGCTCGAAGCGGCGCCACGGTCAAAGCCGCCTCAGCTATTACAGCAAGAGGGTGTATGGCTCCGGCCGGAGGACGATCAGAAAGTCCACCCCGAGCTGGCTCATCCCGAGCATCTATGCCGCGTCAGAGACAAGAGCCTTCCAAGGCTGGAGCCGTACGTGCTAAGGAGCAAGAGCTGAAGGCGACAGAATCGCAGTCGAGTTCGCCTAGCAATGTAAGATCAAGGTAATGCCTGCCTTCGCTACAAGACGAAGCCAAAGCATCAGCTGCAACAATATTTCAAATCATACCTCAGTCTCCACGACGGGAGCCACGTGTCATAGAAAAGAAGTCGGAAATTATGGGCGTTATTATGGCCAAAAACACCAGAAAAATGTTAATCAGAATGCAGGCTTCAAAGCGTGTGTGATGATGCTGAGGCGGGTTCAATGCTTACGCCGGACGTGATAGATACATAGTCTATGGTGTATCCGGGTAACTGCTAAATTCGTCGCGTTGCCTTTTCTGGGAAAGAGGATAACTCATCGGTGGCACCCCTTTTGGAGACTTTCTATACGTCTGTTTCTCTCTCGGAACTAGATCTGCTGAATATGCATCTACATCCTATCACGACTGGTCTGCACGACGAACTTTCATTCTGGGTTCCGAGTAGTCGATGCGGATTCTTGATCGTGATTCGCTTGGAATGTGAAACGCTTGCTTTTCCACTTTGATTGATGGTATCTAACCTCTCAGAAACACCGTTTGCGGCACGTGTAGACGAAGAAGCCAGCGACAGCAGAGACGAGTTTTCTGTAAGAATAATGCGTACTTAGGTATGAGAGTGCGTCGAACAATTGTCTTTACCTTTCTTCTCCTTTGACATTCTCTTTTCCGCTAGTCGGTGCTCTGAAATTTTTCCAAGAAAAGAAAATCCAAAGGAATCCTCGACCGTACATACTCCTCGTCCCAACTGCCTTCTTGGGACAATGTTGAACGCATGTGCAGTTCTCCACCATTACTAGGCCACGGTTCGAAACTCAGATCTAAGTCGAGATTACATGTTAAGTCACTGGTGCAGGTGGGGCGCGAGCAGTCGCAGCCTTGCAGTACCTGGACCATAGCTCACTGATCAACCGGATAATCTGGGGTGTTGCAACCAAGATGGAGATGCTTAATTTCAAGCGGGAGACGTCACTAACCCAACCTTGCTGTCCCAAGCTTTTCGTTGGCGAGGGTTGATGCTAGAACTGCTGCTGTCGCGGTTCAAAGGAGGTGGATTGGATCACCATCGTCTTGGGACCACTGTACGGCTTACCGCGACTCAACCCCTCTGCGTCCCCCCCTTGTTGCCGGGAGACATGGGTCCAGGCGAGAAGCTGCAGGCATCATTCTTCCTGAATCACTCACAGACGAATCAAGCTATTTAGAGGAATACGCCGTTCTTACAAGAAGATTTTGCTGCACCATTATTTCGCTATTCAAAGATTGGAACATGTATACGTCATATTGGCGTAGATATGGAAGGCCACCGGAACCGCGGTTATGTATGAACTTGCACATTGCCGCATGCATTTTCCAATCGTGTATGTGACGGGTGTGGCCACATGTACCAGCTTTTGTGCGAACCTAGCGAACCTAGACGGTTTCAGAGGTGGGAACTTCTGGATTCGCTTCCAGCCGAGGGTGATTTGCAGCTAGGGCCAGAGTTGGAAGTGGGTGGAGGCCAAGGAGCTCAAGGAGGCGCAGGTCGGGGTCGAGGTCGAGGTCGAGGTCGTGAAGCTCTAGGTAGAGGCGGGCTTGGGACAGGAGGTCGGGGTAGAGGCGGAGCTGGAGCTGGAGGTTGTGGTAGAGGGAGGTGAGGTCCTGGTAGAGCAGCGCAAATCCTGATAGTGTCCAACACAGGCCACACCTACTCTGTGTAGCGCGGTATGGGAGCGAGTAGACAAGCCCTTATGGTCCGAATGAACACCGAATAAAGAATCGTCTCAACGAGTAAGAGTCTTGAGAATGAAAGAGATAACATGATTCAAGGCTTAGACCAAAGAAAGCCTTACACGTCGCCCATTCTTAGATGTTCTATTAGGCGATAAATTGGGTGAGAAGAACAAGTCCATCAGTAGAGGATCCGAAGCACAACACCATGCTGCGCGCAGTGTCGCAGTGTAGAACAGGCGCACGATAGACAGATCTTCATGACTTCGCCGAGTCAGTGATAGCTATGGTGAAGGTCCAGCTTCGAGTCATGCTGACAGGTGGTAGCACCAGTAGTGGTGCTGCCGCTTAGCTAATCTAGATCAACTACTTCCTCATGAAGGAACACTCCATCTCAACTCTTCTTCTTTGTTTCAGAATGACCATGTAGACCCGTACAAGACCTATCTATCTCAGGTTCAGAGGCGAGAAAAGCCAGCTCATCTCGGTCCAACTCGCCCCAGATCTCCCACACGGGCAAGTCTATATACTGGATATTGCGCTTTAGTACTTACCCGGGTCAAGCCTTTTCTCCCCCACAGACAACTTGAGGCGGACCTTTTCCTGAGGGTGGCCAGATACCGATCCTAGGATGGCCGGTGGAGGCGACGAGCGGCTCGAGCAGATGAATCAGGTGCTCGACTACATCCGGTCGAACCTGAAGAACATCCTGAGCACATGGGGGGAAAGAAGTCGTCAGTATGCGTCAGCGGTTAAGATGATGGAAGGGGCCCTCGTGGAGAATGCAAGACGGCTGAAATTCGAGGATGCCGAACTGGAAGAGCTGATGGGAAGGATGGAGCTGAGTGATTCGAATAATAATAATACCAGCCAGGTGTGACGCAGGGATGGTATAGAAACGACCTAACTATCTAATTTCACCAAGCCTACTTTGAGTCTGTTAAGTCTATCCACCATCCAAGCAATTATGGCTGATCCAGTTAGGCTCAAGATCAGTTGATGCACTACCATGGTGAAGGATCTGAAACCAGAAAGTCAATCCCAGGACCACGAAGGTTGTGTCCATAATATCCCGAACAAAAAGTCGCTCAAGATCCTTCCAGTAACCCCGATTATGCATACATGGTCACGCTAGCCCACTGTAACTAGTATTCCCATTTGACGCCTGGAACTCGCTGGCCATGTTAGAGACGCATGCTATTGCAATACTTTGATACTCTGGACTTGATCATTCGCTGAGCGCCGTCCGGCTGTCTAGCCCCTCGTGATCACAAGGTGTGGGGTTTCATGGCACAGGTTGATCCATGATAGAATGTATGGGCAATCAAGGAGCACAGCGCTGGGCTGCCTCTGCACCCGCAAGAATTTTCGTCGATAAAAGCTTCTGCTTTGCTCTATTCAATTAGTGGCTTCCTCTGCCTGCCGACCATTGTCACGCCAAGACAATGTAAAGCGTTCGCATCACCGGCCCGTATAATCGTCGCAAGTGGCAGCATTGGATTTTCGGCATTGACGTGTGCTGCGTCTTTGGCTGCTTGTTCGATAGCGTCCATCTCCGCCTTGCAGCTAGCATGGTCAAGCGGACAGACCACAATGGGCTGTTTAAGTTCAATATCTTTGGCCCCTGATAGATGGGCCTATGTGGACAATCAGCGCGTTCACTATTAAGAGCGAGGACAACCTCACCTTCACATACAAGTAGTATTCAACCTTGTACAGACCTGCTGTGGTGGTGAAGCTTTGCACAGCAAAATTCGGAAAAGCAGCCTTCCCTCTCGGTATTATGCCATCTCCATCCCTCATTTCCTTCGAAGGAAACAGCAGACCCAGGTTGACCGAATGGCCTGATTCGGGCACCTTGATGCCTATAACTTCTGTCTTGCGTTTCATACTCTTCACTTTGCGTTGTGGCTCATCTCCTTCATGATTGTAGATAACTTCTTCGTTGATACCATATGTAAGCTTTTGTATCGTGACCTTTCTCGCCCTGCTCATCCAATCCAGGTTTGGCGACAATTTGACACGAACGCTGACAGGATCGAGGGGGCCATACGACCATCGTGGTAAAGTAATGCTCAGTGTGAGCAGTGAGTCTGACCTGGCCTCGCCCACCTCTGGTTTATTGTACATCCCGAAAGTGGACAGAGTGTCGTATCTTGCTATAGGTACAGGAAAAGCGTATTTCTTCTGTTCCGAATGTCCCTGTTGCAGCAGCACGACCATTTCGTAATATGTTTCAGCTGACCTTTTGGGCAATTGTAGACTGGCAGGTGGTACTCTTCGAGCCGTCTCCTGTGCGCCTCTACCGAAAGGGATGAAGATGACGAATGGCAGGTCCATTGACATTATCTCCTCGTATTCTTTGCCCGCAGGACATCGAAAGAGCAGCATTTCCTTCCCCACGATATCTGTGATCTCCTTCCTTGGCGCAGCCAGGTGTTTTTTTGTTATTGATTCTGCAGAGGGGTGAATCGTCTCCCGTCGTTGGAGAGACACCGTGACGAGTGATACATGGGCAGGAGCCGTAATCCCTGCATTGGGTCGGATCTCGACGGTGCCTTCGATGCGTGGCTAGAGAGCGTATCCCGTCAGTCGCAACAACATGAGTAAACTCAATTATCAAGAACATACTAGAGTAGCTGAGATGCCTGGGTATCCGACCAAGAAGTTGGTGTTTGGTCGACCAGAAACTCGCACGAATGCGCTCATCTTCTCGACAAGCTTATGCCTATCCAGCCACCATCGAGCTCGGTTGCCACCACCAGAGAGGATGCCTTGGGTCTGTGCGATGGCTCTGAATGGCTGGCAGTGTTACCAGGATATTGAACGCCCATGAAGACTCTTGTACAATCAATGCGCCCAGCAGGAAGCGCAAGGTTTGCAATTCCTTTGATCCCGCGCATGCACCGTTCAGCTGAAGCCGGTTGACCTACTCAAAACAGGGCCGGACAGCGAGCGGGTCGTCAGTATTGAAACAGTGTGTTGATGCCTGGAGAGTGAAAGCTTGTTAGAGGTGCAATAGCAGACAGCAACAGCGACACCGAGTTTCAGATGCAGTAAGTAAGTGTAGCTTGTATCCGTGTTTGGGGTCAGTGACGAGTGAATGGTGCGGTTGATGGTCCGGAAGCTGGTCGATCAAAGAGACATCTGAAAGGCGAAAGAATGGGTGGGCGGAGCCTAACTTGAGCGCTTTCCAAGGGTTCGGCGCAACCCGGGGCCAGGGGACCCAGGAACGCTTTTTGGGGCGCTCTGGGCTCTGGGCCAGAGGGCCTCCGGGCTGTTACTTGTTAACTAACTTGGCCGCTCCGGCCTTTAAATTTGGCCTGTGCACACAAAGAAAGCTTCCAAGTAATAGTTAAGTGTCAATCCGTCCCCACACTCATCCGTTTTCATCGTCAAAGTTGTACTTACTACGTATGGGAAGCTGAAACAGGAAGGTGCAAGGATTAGGCATACGACATGGCTTACCAAGAAGCAGACGGTCAAGGGTATACGTTGTCGTCCTGGATCAGCCTGATTACTTGATTACTTGAAGAAGTTAAAGTCCATGTAGTGCGGCTGGCATGGGAATGAATCTGCAAGCTCGCCACGCTTCGACAAATCCGGCCTTGCCTCAGTCCATGTCGTTTGGTAGTAGTGACTCAATTGGTCAAAGGATGGAGCGAAGACATTTCGGACAATCGAGAGGGGCAGAGAGCTCCATATGCCATTTGTACAGGGTATCTGTCGTATGCATGAAGCGTTTGGAGGACTACCTGTTTCAGAAGTGATCTGACACCTTTCACCCGGTCCCCTAGCTGCATGGTCGCTGCATGGTCGCTGCGTCTCTCAATCTTTCTGGAAAAGTCATGCACTTGCTCATTCGTGCTTTCACCACCCGCCTCGCCCGCGGCCGCGTCCTCCACGACCTCTTCCTCTGCCCCTGCCTACATTGTAACCTCCTCGGCCTCGACCAGTAGAGCCACCATCCTTGCTGCTTCTCCCACCACCACGACCACCACGCGAGAAATTTCTGTCCACCGGGCGAGGACCTTGGTCCATGCGCTTTTCCCGCTCCTCTTCACTAATTTCAAATTTATTGTCAATGCCAATTAGCTCACAGAATGTGCTCGTCTGGGGATTGGTATATTCATGAGGCTTGTCTGAAGGAGAAACACTTTCGTCTGGATCGTATACTGGTGCTGTGATGGTGAAGTTGTCAGGCACTGTGAGCCTGTTAGGGAGTACCACATGCTCCTCGATCCATTTTTCTTCTTCGATGATTCTGTCGCGATAGTATGTATCACCCCTGTCTGGCGGTACTTTGCTGTTTGGATCACCACCAAGCTCGAGTTCTGGTGCAAAAACTCGAAGAATGGCCAACCATTCTTTGTCGTATTGAAGTCTGTACGGTTGGGCATTAGGCAGACATGGCTGCTCAGTTATTGATTCGACTTCAAGAAGCTGCAGAAAGTCTCGTCCACGTTCGCATTTGTCTAGTGCAAGGAATCGAGTTGTGGTGTTTGCAATACTCTTTGGAAGCGGTAATGACGCAGAGACTGGTTGCTGACTAGGTGGAGGTCCAAACGTGCTAGAAAGTTCCGCTAGCTGTGCTCGCATGGTTTCAGATACCTTTTCCTCCTCCCTTTCCTCGGTATCCGCTTTAGAGGTCGTGCCGTCTCTTAATTCCTCCTCGACAAGAGCTGATTGAGAAGAACTTCTTGCCTTTGGCACGAAAGGCGGTGAGGTAGGATCGAGCTTCACTCCTCCCTCGTCGCTATCATCTGACATCACGACTTCGGGTTTCGCCCTCTTGTTAGGAATTTGGCGAGTTGGCTGAAAAGGGACACCATCCTCAACATCAGCTGGAACAATTCTGATTGAATTTGTACGTGGGAGCTCCTTTCCAGATCCGATCTCATCAGAGGAACTATCACTTATATTTATCTCGATTTCATCGACATTGCTGGTCATGTTATTTCCATTAATGGCTGGAGCGGGTACTTGTCCATCAAGCTGACCAGCCTGAACAGATCTTGGCTTTGATGGGGGGACTTTATGGCCTTTCTTAACCCTGTCCTCTGAGGATGTTGATCTCCGCCGCTTCAACTTTGATTCAATGCAACCATCGAGGTTTGCCATGTTAGTGTCTTCACCAGGCAATCTAACTGTTTTGGACACTGATGTGATGCCACGTTCAATACGATCATCAATCTGGACCTGTTTCCAGGTCTCATCGAATGTGTAATGAGGACGGTTCCGAACCCCAGTGCGCTCTTCTTCTGCTGTTCGTTCTCTCTGCTCTTGGAGGCGGAGCTCGGTGTCTTGAGCCTCGGCTCTGACGCCTTCGACTTGAAAATTCTGCCAAGCAGACACTTGAACTTGTTCTGGTGTCTTTGACGTACTATTAATCTGGGGACTGGATTTCCCCCGAGCTAACGGACTTGATAGAGTTGAGATGCCATCTGCCGGTCTTTCAATCTGGTCCGGAGGTCCCCTTTGGTAGTTGTCTTGTTGTGAAGAGGTGGTGTGTGATTCTGACAGATTGCTAGTGGTTTCAGGGTTGTGTTGTGTATCGACTCGGGATGCTGCTGGCTCGAATAGAGGGGTCCCATGACGTGGACGTTTTTCTTGTGATGGACCGACACTGTCGTAATCACCATGCTGCTTCGTGGCTGTATACTTGACATGGAGGTGAGCAGAAAACCAATAATTCGGACGCAGCCGGTCCAAGCATTGTCTAGCCGCAACTGATCCAAGTCTGCCCTCACTCGCATCCGCCTCAAACCTATCCTTCTTGTTGAAGAGCCAACGGAAGTTACCTTCCCACTCGATTCCTTGCGGCCAGTCGTGCGAAAGACCAACATCTACCTGAGTTCGGACAGAGAGCAATTTTCTCACGTCCAACTCGCGAACATGGAAGATTGACACTGACTCGGGTTCATTGTAGGGCACCCGCTCGAAATGGGGTTTACGGTAGTCGTAACCTTTCCAGATGCCTGAAAGTGCCGCAATCCGAAGAGGGCCAAGCCGGAGGATGTTAGCTGCGCCCATGTAATAGATGTTGGGAGCAACCCAACCGCCGTAATACAGCTCGAACAAGTGGTTACTGGCTTCATGATTGCCGCCAATGAAGATTGTAAGAAAGGGGGCTCTTCGTGCCCCACTGTAGTATTCGTGAAAATCCCCCATTTTACGGTATTTTGCTGGCATTGCAGTAACATTGAGGTCATACTTGTTCCGAACGGCCTGGCAATAGTCAGCACTAGTGATATGGAGAGCATTTGCTTGAAGACTCACCTGAAAGTCGCCTCCAATAATGAGAACATCTATCCCGTCCCATCCTTTGATCCGACATGACTCCTCCACAGATGCATAGATGGCATGTAGGGTCCCGTGACCCTGATACCCCAGGTTAGCATTAGATAGGAAGAATGACCATGGGCCAAAATGATATCGCCGGCAGATTGAAATGACTTACACATCCTTCAACAGCAACCCTGAGCTTGGGTTGTCCGTTTTTCAGTTCTGACATGGTGGTGAGGGTACAGTAACGACTTTTTAAGGCACGCTGTGTAATGCGTAGGGTGGCATGCCAGAGTGTTGCGGCACGTTTCATATAAGGTAGATTAAAGAAAAGTTTGGAAGGGACATACGATTGTCAAGGGTGTGGATTGGGATATGAAAAACAGTTGACGTGCTTGAAGTGCAAGTGGTCACGCATCAGGGGAGCAATTTGAACATAGTTGGTAGAAACACACACAACTTGCTCAAACAATAATATTGTGATTCCGCTGCAGGGAATTTGAGTTAGGGGTTTTTCGCAGGTATAACAATGGAAGAGCTCTTGATCTCATATCTGCCACATCGGAAATAAGAACATGGTCTTCGTACAGTGAGTGATGTACTACTCCTGCTGCTAGTAGTAGCTAACTACTATGTACTACTGTGCATTGCGAAAGTGTTGCAATTAATTGCAACACTTTCGCAATGCACAGTACTAGTTACACCAACTAACTACCCAGAGTACATAGTACTACAGTGGCCCCGTAGCAGTGCTCGGATAATGGACAGCGCTAGATCCTGCAAGGTTAAGAGTTCCATACCATGGATTTGGGTCTTACAACTACAGACCACAGAGCAATGGGACAATGAGCGCCTCAAATCGAGCAGCTAACCTCAAATCTCATTTTCTACAGAATGCAGCAAGGTCAATTGCGATGGATTGCCCTTCGACAGCTTCCTACCTTGTGAGTGAATCGGTGCAGCTCCAGCTGGCTTCTGGACCACGAAACGAGGCATTGCCGTCCCACCAGCGCCAGAGCTTCTGTACAGCTTGTGGAAATATCTTCATTCCCGGATTGAACTGCTCGATCGTGAGAGGAGATCGTAATGGTGTAGAGCATAAGTCCAGAAATGTTCAACGCCGGACAGTTGTGTACCAATGTCAGGCCTGTTTTCATCACACCACGTTCTGCCTTCCTTTACCGAAAGCGTCTCATAGTAGCACGGAAGAGAAAGATTGTACCCGCAGCAGAAACTTGAACTTCCAATCGAATCATGAAGTGTCTTCCAACACAAATGCTGTGCCTCAAAAACCAAGCAGCAAGAAAAGAGCGAGAGCACGTAAGGAGAAAGAAGGTCTAAAATCGATGCTGAAAAAGAGCAGGGATGACACGAAGACTTCGCCACAGCTCAGTCTGCTGGACTTCATGATGGCTTGAACATCTCGGTCTCGCCTTACAGCAGCAAGAGGCAGTATGCAGACTCTCCTCCCACTCATTCATCATTACAAGACTTGCTGCCGCATTATGAGTCTTGGCAGGGCTTAGCGTGGTACTACCCGCCCTGGCCGAGTGACGCACTTGCGTCCACAACTTATTTGTAACCTCGGTCACCAGTCTCGTCCCCAGCTGCAAGCCCGTCCTCACAAGTCACTCAACCTCCGCCAGCGAGGCTAGGCAAGCCGTTGGCCTCCTCTTCGGGACATCGTTCCAAAGGTGCAATGACGGGCGCTATGGCGGAGCAAAAGCCTCACGAAAGCCCCAAAGGAGAACCAGAAGTGAATAGTGCTGCCCAGACCGTGGATGGAGCTGAGGAAGATGACAACAACGGTGTCACAGAGATCGAGAGTTTGTGTATGAATTGTCATGACGACGTAGGTGCGGGGCTAAGGCATGATAGCAATCCAAGGCTGAGAGAGATCTAGGGAATAACCAAACTCAAAATCCTTCGAATTCCCTTCTTCCGCGAAGTCCTGCTCGAGTCATTCTTCTGCGAAGGCTGTGGTTTTAAAAATAGCACCATCAAGTCTGCTGGCGAAATCCAAGAGCAGGGTTCCAAGTTCACGTTCAGAGTAGAGTCTGAAGCAGACTTCCAAAGACAAGTGGTCAAGAACGACTCTGCAATATTCAGGATTGAAGATTTGGACCTTGAGATGCCATCTGGTCATGGTCAGTTGACAAATATTGAAGGGATAATGAGCAAGATCCTTGTGGAACTCGAAGCAGATCAGCCGCAGCGAAAGAAGAATAATATTCCGCTATACGAAGCACTTGATGCAGTCATTTCAAAACTGAAGAAAATGATGCATGGAAGCGCATTTCCATTCTCTATCTCCTTAGATGACCCGTCCGGCAACTCCTTGGTCGAACCCTCCACTTCCGACAGAGGCACAAAATACATCCGCACCGACTATCCTCGTACACACGCACAGAACGTTCATCTTGGACTAGCCACTGACGAGGAAGACAATGGTGCCGCCGAAGCGTCAGACGCGCTAGATGGCGTTGACATAGTGGACGGCCAGATCTACGAAATCCCATCGCTCTGTCCCGGCTGTTCAAAAGATTGTACTATAAACATAAAAAAAGTAAACATTCCCCATTTCAAAGAAGTCATCATCATGAGCACAGTCTGTGAGCACTGCGGCTACACCACCCGAGAAGTCAAGACTGGGGGCGAGATACCTGAAAAAGGCCAGAAGATCACCCTCCGCGTAGAGAACACTGCAGATCTATCCCGTGACATCCTCAAATCCGAAACTGCTGCTCTGAAGAGCCCCGAGCTCGGCCTCGAAGTCCAGCCCGGCACTCTAGGCGGCAGATTCACGACTGTCGAAGGTCTCCTCACCCAAGTCCGTGATCAATTACACGGCCAGATCTTCGATATCGAGAGCCGCAACGGCGGAAGTGGCGGCAAAGCACAGTTGGGATGCATTCTTCACGAAGCTGGATCAGGCTATCCAGGCTGACATCAAGTTCTCAATCGTCCTGGAGGACCCGCTGGCGAATTCCTACGTGGAGAGTTTAGCGGAGGAAGGCGATGATCCGCAAATAAGTAAGGTGGATTATGAGAGGTCGAAAGAGGAAATTGATGATTTGGGCTTGAATCATATGAAGACGGAGGGGTATGAAGAGGATCAGAAGCGATTAGAAGAGCTTCCATTGAGCGATAATGGCGGGACTCAGGACAGGTAATCCTCTGTAAATTAGGCGATTTGGACGGCTCTGGGACATGTGGAGAGCATGAGGCATCTGGGCTGGCGTTTTCTGATGCGGACCATATAAGCCGATAATGCCTGGCCCTTGTTTGGGCCACAATCGGGAAATAGGATGGAAGGAGATAGAAGTATTGAACGAGCTGTACCAAACCTGACATGGCCTGAAATCATCTGTTGGACCTTCGTATTCAATAGTCCACTATCTGGATGCTCTCGATGGATAGGTACCTTGATGATAGTAGAAGACATTGTCGTTTGCGTATGAAAGTCTGGTAGCCGATGTGTATCAGTATATAACCGGGCTGCTGTACGGTGGATAACGGCAAGGATAGTAGGTTATGAAACTAGTAAGTATTTGCTCTGTTGCTTGCGCTTATGTCGTACAGGAAAGGAACCACCCACACGCGTATGTTTGCATAGCTATGGCGAATTTCACCTCCAGCAGGACGGGGACACACCGCCCCTGATTCTACGAGAGCCACACCTTAGAACTTCGGATCAGCGCATGTCAAAAGATCCCGATGGCCACCTGGCTATAGTACGGCCTATTTGACTGGAGTTGAAATCACCGCTGCGTGTACATCTACGTTGGCAGATTTTCAGTCTGGTCCGTCAGCAGTCTTCTCTTGCAGTAATGGTTCTCGCAGGGCCGTGAAGCAATGGTTCCGTTGCTTACCCTCTCACGACGGTAACTCTTTCAAAGTAGAGCGGCGGTAGCTTGTGGTAGGCGAGCTTGCTTGATGGGGGAGACTGTGTAGGCCGGACCAAAAGATAGACACAGAGGTCGCATATACGGGACTGTCACTCCGACAAGGTATTCTTACACAGAGGCGGTGATCGAGCGCGGTCCTGCCGTCTCAGGATGCAGTGAAGCGGCCAAATCCTCCGTACTGGCAGTGGCAGAAGCGACGCCGCTGACCCGTATCTCTGGTATTGAATCAGATTCTTCCAGCATTGGTGCGATTGCAGTATCTTCGAAGTCATGCTCGAGCTTCATCAATGCAGAAATGACCTTCTTGACATACTCTGTCTCCTGATTCTCATCATTTGGTGGTAAGAGATATAGCGGCCGAGCTTCGAATTCCAGAAATTTTTGGACTATCTCTGTGTAGAACAAGCCCATTCTCAACTCCAGAGCATGAATGTTGCTAAGAGCTTCGGATTTGGCTTGCTTGAGGCCGGTGGGCCCGGCTACATAGTCAATGGCCATGCCAGTGCCAATTTGGTAGAGCAGAAGGCCAAGTTCAGCCATGGCTGAGCCTCCGGTATCTGCAACGCCGCTTCCACCTCCCAACTTGGCTTTTGGTGGTCGGCGGCCGAAGCCGAACGATAGCCAAGGCCGGAGGACTCTGGGATCGTCCGGATCCCAAATGTCCTCTTCATCAGAGGTCTTGTAGAAGCGGTAGTTGGGTGGTCTGGGTACTTTCGTGCCGTCGTGTATACTATCCAGGTACAAGTAAGAGCAAAGAAGTATCTTGGCCAGCTGCACCACCTGGACGGTTGTGATACGTTTCCTAAACTCATTTCCTGTCAAAACATCTTGCAGAGTATTTGTGCATATCCAGTCATTGCCGGCGTCATGATAAATAATGTGTAAGTAGTCGTTTTCGAGAGAATTACCACACCATCCCCACTCCTCAATCTCTTCTCCGTCTGGGACGGCCTGGACATCTTTGGGTCGGTCGATGTGCTCCAATTTCGATACAGCATCCCGGACAGTGTCTCCAGACAGCTCCTGCTGCTGTCGAAAGCTCTGGATTAGTAGAAGTCTCGAAGCTTCGCCCGGATCTTCTGTTAGGTGCCTCTGCAGATTGAAAACTTGTGAGTCATCTTGCAAACATACATAGTCTGCAAGCTCTCTGCGGCTTTTCCGATGATCTTCTGATAGGCGTAAGCTTAGAAGATAGGGGGCGTGATTGTCCCTCTTCACATTGAGTACCATAAGCTCTCGATGGAGGGCGCCAAGTGTCCGGCTAACACGGGTGACATGTGGCCACAGCGAATCGGCGTGGCTACTACTCGGTAGGACCGATGAAGGGTCTTTGAGTGCTAGAAGCTGAACAATGCTATCCAGGTTATTATTTGCCTGGCGTAATCTAGCGATCGTGGCCTTGAGATCCTCTTGGTCCCTCTTAGCCCAACGAGATCGTCTCCAGAACTTGACCTTCTCTTGGTACATCAGTGCCTCCTGCTTAGTGGCAGCCGCAGCATCTTGAACCTCCTGAATGTCGAGATCTGGTACCACTAAATCTACAGTCTCTTTCCCGAAGATCTTCTTTGTGCCCAGCTTTGGCGACAGCGATTTCTCAGATCGACGAAATACGTTGATCTTGTGCCACCTGGACGACTTGATCGGTTTTGATGGCACCGGAGACGATACAAGCGTAGTGTTAGAAGAGCCAGATGGGGTAAGACCACCAGTCCCTGTCATGGAAGTTGATGTGTTCTTGTTAAGGTAATTTTCACGTTGCTCTAACAGTGTCAACTGACTATACGCAAGTCAATATGCAGAGTCATACCTTCTGTATTGTACTTCTTCATGAGGTCATGACATATTTGAAAGTACCTCTGCATCTGAGCAAGGTAACTTGTGATGGTTCTGCCTATCGTGCTATTGCGGTTCTCTAGGTCGATCTCGGACTTCAGGACGCGTCGACTTTGCATCAAGAGATGTAGACGAGCCCATTGGATGTCCAGCTCTCGCTGAACTGCGCAAAAATCCTCACCAAAGTGTACTGTCAATTTGTAGCCGTGAACAAGTGTATCACAAACATTGTAAAACTGGATAAATACGCCAATGGATGCCAGCGTGGTCCCAAAAGGGTCGACTACCATTCTGGCGGCTTCCTCTCTCTCATCAGATGTAAGAAGTGAGCTTCGAGACGAAAACACCTTGGACCCAGCAAGGCTGCTAGCATGGCTAAGGAACCCTCCAAGAGGACTCGGTGCTTGTTGGCCCTCCGGCCCGTGCACCCGGTCAAATCACCAACCGTTGGTCCGTTTCCTTGTTGGACACACCGATTATCTAGCATGAGAAGGTACTGGAGACTGCGACGCACTGGGCGTGATGTGTGAATCTAAGCTCAATAAAATGCAGCCCAGGTAATCATGGGAAGGACCTGTATATCTTCGCCGACCGCAGCGTTACCCGAATCAGGCACTGAGTCTGTCCCAATTTTCCTTTTGGTATAGTCTACATCGTCCCTCTCCGGAGTGCCCACAATGGTTGCTCCAGCAAGCAGCGTGTTAGCCATTACATCGGCTACCGAGATTGCAGAGCGAATTGGCCATCTAGCTAAGATTATTCATCCTTGTGAGGGTGCGAAAGTACACCCGATATACTACCGCCTTTTCGCAGAGAATGCAAAATTAAGAAGAAGGATCAATCAATTACGAGATCAGCATGGGGACAGCCTTTTCTCTTTGATCGACCCGGCAGACGTGGAAGATTTTTCCTTGTCGATCCGGCTACTTGAAAGGTACCACGAGCGATTTCGTAGGAAACACGAGGACATCAAAGCAATAAGCGATAGAGGCCAGCCTTCTGAAACGACGAAAGTTAAATTGAGATTGCCTGCCGAGGATTTAAACGACTTGATGGTGATGACGGACACTATGGCAGCTATGAATGAGGCTCTGAGGGCGATGGTGCCGGTTCAGACAACATACGATGGTGATCCTCCAATTTCCAACCTACGTCCATCATATCCCTCAGGTCGCCCAGGACTTGGTAGTGAGAGGATACAATCCCTATCATCTACTACTGCGCCCGCGGAATTGGCTGCCCAGCCACTTGCAGATGACATGCAGCCGGTTCCAATCTCTATTCGAATAATTTGGCAACAGGCAGTGTTAGGGTTGACCAAAATCGCAATAGCAAGGAAGGAGAAGCGGCTTGAAAACTCTGCTGGCAGGCTGAAGCTATGGGGTGTGGGGTTGTTTGAGGACAGATCCGCGCTTGACGATGTCCTCGTGTCACGCTCCAGGAAGAATAATCACTTCTACCACATCTTGGTCAGGACGTTTACGGAGATTTTGCTTCTTGAAGGTGAGACCACACTTTGGCGGAGCCGACTTTTGCGGATGTTTTTAACTTTGTGGATGCAGAACGTGAGATCAGAAGCATTACAGCCGATGAATCAGACATAATTCAAAGAGGTCTTCTGCAGGTCAAATCCGAGATTGGAGCTTTGCTCAGCACTGATGAACTCGTAGGATATGCAATAGAGGATTGGTCCAGTCAGCTTGCTCTGAGCCAGAAGAACACAGAGATGGGTCAGACAGCCAGAACTAAAATGCATGCACAAAATGATGCTGAGAAGACCGACATCGCGCTTGCGAGAGCAGTGGAAAATCTCTTCGATTTCTTGCCAGGAATACGTGCCGAGCGTCATGCTTACTGTTATGACAAAGAAGTCAGTGGAGAACATAGAACACATCAGAAAGCAACTGCAGAATCAGGTGGTACCAATTTTCCGGTCATACGAGAGCAAAATGAAGATGTACAAAGCTTTACAGCTGGCAGGGAAGATATCTCCCATAATGAAGATGTACAAAGCTTTACAGCTAGCAGGGAAGATATCTCCCATAATGAAGAGCAGAGCGAGATTCTGGAACCAACACTTGCGAAAGTGCAGGCCCATTTGGATGAGGTCAAAGAGAAAGAGAAGAGAACAGCGAAACTTGCTACCAACGAGAAATTTGCTGGTGACTTACGAGAAGAGAAGAAAAAAGCGTACGGTACGAGAACGATCTCGAGCACCAATGATATCGACTTGAAGACCAGAGAAATCAGAGTACATAATAGATCAGATCGACCACAAGCGTGCCCCAGACGGCTTGATGTGGATAAACACGCACGTTGGAAATAGGCTAGTCGATGACTAAGTGTGCATTATCTCACACCACACATTGACTTAGTCGTTGTCTAAGCCACATAGCATGGCTGAGAACTGAGGCAACAAATCGAGGCCTCCGTTTGGTAAACTTTGGTTTGATTACATAATGAAAATCCTCCATTTGATTTGATTTGACTCGTTTGTCAAATGAGTCGAACTGTATGTATAATAAACACTATGTTGGCGTCAACGATGACGATGTATGTATATAATAATATTCTAACTGTTAATACTTAAATAAAGCTTACTAATGTTATATTGTTATTTGTTTTACTAATTCTTGGATTAATTATTAGCTTATTTGACTCAGACGTAAATTAATTGTCTTTTATAAATACAATTTGACTCAGTTGTTAAATCCACAGACGTCTATTTAATTTGATTTCAGTGGAGATTTGGTTTATTCAACTCGATTTGATTCAAATGGACACCTTGTTGAAGGCCAAGCTAGGAACTCGATAAAACCGCAAAATAAGCGCTGCCAAATCTGGTTGGAACTTTGAACCATAATTTGCAGCTTGCTGGACAGTATGCTCCAGAAGTAGCCAATGGCCTGCTGTCTGGCCATAGACCATGCAGCTCGAAAACCTCTTCTATGCTGTGAAAGTAAGCTTGGTTCCGGACCAAGATCTCACCACCCGAATTGCGTGTGATTCGTATCTGACTGTTACGGTAGACTGTTAAGATCAGGATCAATAGAGGAAGTCCATACCAGACCATGACAGCTGCCCCAGTAACCCTCAACCCAGCCACATCCAGAAAAGATGTTGTGAACCGAAAAGAAGACAAAATCATTATCCTGAGTAGCCTGTAGAACTAGCATGGTCAGGATCAGAGGGAAACACTTATCGGAAGAGGATTTTATTCGTACGCGTAGAAGGAGGAACGCAGGAAGGAAGAAAGGAAGGAGGACTGGTACCTGGTTTTCGGGGGTGTGTCCCAGCGTAACAGTCGTTGGATAAGGAGGAGGGAAAAGGGGGCTTCGAACGCTTGCCACTTGGGGAGGGGCTGTCGATTTTGTGGCGAGGTAATGTGGTGTTAAACCACTACAACACTGTGCCAAAGCATATTGGTGTCCCGATGTGTTCTGATGGTTTATATAGTTTCACTTTGTGAATGCCGGGTGTTGCAACAAAGTCTCCTTCCAAATCGCCTCCGGATTAGCAAAGTCAAGGTCAAACTTGCGGGAATAGTGTTAGTGTCAGCTTGCTCACTTCCACCTAGCTACCATTTCTCCCCCGAGAGATCCTAGCGCAACACCTGAAAGCTAAGCAATACTTGTCCGAGCCAGATCCCTCTCTTTCCAGTCGTCACCCGGCCGGAAGGCTTCGACGTGTGCGCCAAATATGGACTAAGCACCATGGACCACACAAGGGTCTGGTCAGATGATTGTCCCTGCTCGAAGAAAGTTGCTGTCGATCTCTATGCCTGCATGGAGGGCCACAGGAGGGACAATCATGCCACCGGCGGGATGGCAGTGAGCAGCCTTAGAAATACAGGCCTGTAGATACGGCACGTCGTTTGCTTCTTCGAATTTGGCTGGATGTGAAAGTGTGCCATGCTGCACACGGTAAGCAATCTTCCCAAGAAAGCGTCTTCTTGGTTTCCTGCTTCTTGAGCAGGTGACAGATGATCGAGCAAATGGATATGACTGTCACATTTGAGCCCGCAAGGACATTTGACGTAGCCATCAACAGTACTGCCATGTAATTCGTTTCCTCTGATTTCTATTGATGTACCTCAAACAGATCGGAAGGAGATCGGATCCATCATTGTAGCCGTTTCGTTTCTTGACTTGGTCTGCTGCGATCGTATCATGTCTGACTGTGATGCTCAGTCGATTGTCAAGTGTCGGTGTCAGAAAATCGTTCAACCAGTTCATTCAAGGCATTTAGCCCACCCACGACGCAGAGAAAAATGCCCTTCTAAATGTTCTTGAATGATCCAGCTTCTTCTTCCGCTTCCAGAAAGCCAATTCTGGTTGAAAATGTCAAAGCTTCCACAACCTCTACGCAGATGGCAATCTGTGCAGCTGTGCTTGCGCACACTTGACATCCCAACCACCCAATGCGAACAATTGTAACCAATTATCCATGCCCATCACAGTATTGTCCCTCTCTGGATCTTTGTTCCAAACACCTCGATGGTTTCGTCGACCTTGTCTTCACTCCACCTGTACTCCCCAGCGAGTAAGTGCTACTAACCAGCATCCTTTGCTTTGCCGTGCACGCCCTCATCTCGCTCATTCAAAGGTCGAGCTTCCTCCTTCTCTCCCGTACACTGTACCACCTGCTCTTCCTAAAATTGGTGCCAGGGCTACAAACCTCCTTGATAGAGGCAAGATCCGATAGGCTGACCTCATCTGGTCTCGTGCGGACAAGCCTTCTGTGACACCTGTGAAGCAATATCATAGTGCGGTGAGGACTGCTGCTGCAGGACTGTCGGACGAGCTATAACCAGGATAACGGGTAGACAGAGGCCCAGGCGCTAGAGCAAGAGTGGAAATAAAGAGTTGAGGTATAACGAATGCTGTACAGAGTAAGGTAGCAAGTAGACAAGGAAGATAATAGGAGAGATACGCTTCGTAAGCTTGAAGAGTCCCAGCCATAATACAAATAATATGATAAGAAGTGTCTATACTAGTGTATGTATGAGTGAGAAGACCTTGATGCTGGAGACAAGTAGAAAATGAATACTGTTGAAAGGTTTCCCCCACCTCTATCACATCATTTGAGATACAAGCAGATGCTCTAAGAAGCACCGAATATGCCATTGTTTCTAGGTGTTTGTTTTCGTGTGGGGTACTGTCCTTGGAGCTGGTTTGTCAGTGAACAAAATCTCAAGTGATATGGGAGAGAAGAAGATGTCAGCAGATTGTGTACAAGTAGAGGCATGAGGTTGAGGGACCTTGTGCTTAGCAATTCGACTTAAAAGGCAATTATTCGCGATTATATGGAAACAGGAGCTCGCCAATGCATGTCGATCATGCGGTCCTCAAGTCCCTGCAGTCTGACCCTGCATGAAAGCTAGTTATATTGCACGACTCATCAATCGTGGATCCTGATTAGCTGTACAACCAAGACGCAAAAATGCCTACAGGAAGCTCCACGTGCGGTAATGTCAAGATCGAATATGTAGGCGATGCAGCCATGAAGGTGGGTTGTATTCCGCACATCCCCAATTTGAACTTCGGAAGCAACCGGTGTGTGTGACTAACAATATTGCAGTGCCTCTGCCTCTGCCGCAGACTGCAGAAAAACATCTGGGAGCATTTATTCCAACAACCACATTGTCCTAAACCCAGCCTTAAGCTCGTTCGTGGCACTCTGAACACATATCAAAGACGGCTGATAGTGGCAAGGTTATCACATCCTGTTTCCATGGTGACTGCGGCACAACTCTGTGGAGAGGTAGAGAGAGCTTTGTAGGCATGAAGATCGTTAAAGCTGGAGTATTGGACAACTAGCAGGACATCGAGAGCCAAGCACCAAAAGCAGAGCTGTATGGGCGGCAGAGAGTAAACTGGATAAAGGAGGTAGATGGAGCAAAGCAGAAGGATGGGAGCATGAGTGAGCGTAATGAGGACATTCTCGTGGAGTTTTTCCCGATATTCGTGATGGCCAACCCGTGTGCTGGATAAGCAATGATCGAGTGAGGTTAGGAATACGAGTTTTTCATGATGTGAATCTTGCCGAAAGTTAGCAATATCCTCCATTAGCCGTGCACATCACAAGCTGCCTAGTGAGTCTGGCGTAGCTGCAAATGATATGCCTCGGATGAAGTTGAAATCGTGCAGACCGTCTGTGCAGTATGTCTCATCCTGCAGGTCCGTTTGCCTCCATTTTCGAGGCAGATGGGGGTCCTAAACCAGCGGCCCCAGCGGGTTCTGTCACTGTGTGGTTGTACATATTTCTCTCTTTAGCATGACCACCACCTCGATTACTGTCCATCGCACCTCTTCCTCGGGAGTTGGCCCTTCCACCTCTGCCTGCACGATTTAATCCACCACGCGATGGACCATTGTAAGCACCTCGAGTACCGTGGTGCTGGCTTCCACCTCGGAAAGGAATATGGGCCCCACGTGGGGCAGTGGGTGCCGTTGTCACTGCGGGGGTTGTAGACTTGTTTGCCACAATTTCTGCCTTGGTCGACATGGGAGGAGGAGTTTGTGGCTGTGAGGCAACTTTCCCTGCAGTGTGAGTGGGTACCTGAACAGGAGTCTGGGGCTTCATCTTAAAACTCTTGTTCTCGAGAACCACCACTTGCCCTCCTTTGTCACCAACTTTAACTGGGCTAGCAAGCATAGCTTTCTTAAGGCTTTCTGTATCTTCAAAATCGACATAACCAAAACCCTTCTTTCGGTCGATCTCGCAACGAGTCACTGTGCCGAATGTACAGAAAGCGGTATACAAAAGTTCTTCGGTGACACCCTGAGAGAAATTGGCGTGCTTGAGAAAGGCAGATCGAGCGCCTGGGGTTGGGCCTGGTGCAGGTCGAGAGGGTCGTCCAGATGGTGCAGATGCAGGTCTGTTGACTGGCTGTGATGTTGGCATGGGGGATTTGGTGCTTCGAGGGCCAGTTGGAGCAGCCAATACTGCATTAGCTGGGAGTGTACTCGGTTGTGTAGGTGTAGTAGTTGTAGCTTCCGGAGCTGTGTCTGACGATAGGGTCGTAGGTGGTTTTGACACCGGCTTACGTTCAGGTTCAGCTTCTTCAGCTGATTTTGACGCAAGACCTGCACTGCGTATATTTCTTCTATCACCCCTAACAGGAGTGAGACCAAGATCTCGTTGGAGTATTTTGGCAGCCACGCTGACAGACCCTCGCTCGCGTTCACGTTTGGCAGTTGTAGGGGCGGTAACTGGGGCTTTGGAAGGGGGAGAGGTGGGCTCTAAGGCGTCACTTTTGCCTTTCACCGCAGCCATAGGTTTGTTGATAGCTTTGACGGCTTCGTGTGTAGCCTTCTCTAATGTTTTTGTCGTCTCGGGGGATCGCTGCGCTTCCTTCTTAGCGAGTGACACTTTCTTTGAGTCGATCTTCTCGACCTTTGTGTCCTTGGCTTCCGATTTGCCTTGAGGTTTGGCGGTTTTTGAGGTAGCGCTCTCTTTGCCCTTATTCGCTTTTTTCTCTTTTAAATATTCCACCAAAGGGGTTGTAGTGACCTTTGCAGGCCTTGTATCTATTCCCTCAGCAACTTCTCCACTGGCATTAGACCTTGTCACTGGCTCTGTCAAGCTTTGCAGAAAGTCTATGAACTCGGGATCTTGATCGATGGTTCCTTGTCGGCCATCCTTGCGAACTCGACTGCCTGGAACCCTTCCGTAAGGTGCGAATTCTAGTGAAGGTGGACCTAACAGACAAGGGTCTTTGCTGGTGTTCTTTGCATCCTGAAAAACACACTGCTTGACAACTGCAGACAGCGTGTCTAGCATAGCCTGGTCTTTCATTCGAAGGTACGCGCGCGCAGGCCTTGACGGTTTTGCTGAGCTTAATTTTGATCAGTGAATACTGTTCGCTGTCCGAGAGATAACTCACTCTTTCGATATCTTGCCATCCTTGTATGCAAACCAGTCAACCCTTCCTGCTCCCACTCGCCATTCCTCACCTAGTATCACTTCGAACTCTGCTTGAGTGAGCCCTGGAGGTAAGCGTCGTACGATGAGCCTCAGCTTTTGAGATCCAGTTCTTGGGGATAGTTTGGGCGCTGCTGAAGAGTTCGTGCTCGCTTTCTTGCCTGTCACGGCAGCAGGTATAGCAAGGATTCCGTTGACATTTCTGGTTGAGGCCATCAGATCTGGTTCGTACGGGACAAGACAAAGTAGCTGCGTTAGACCGGCTGTAAGTGGGGGGCCAGAACGTCCAGAGTTGAAGCTACAGGACACTTGCTAGTTGCCATGAGTCTTAATCATTGACTTCCTTTCACTGTTGTGCACAATCATGATCGCGGCTATTCAAGGTTGAAGCTAAACACGGGTATCTCGGCTAACCTTCTGTGTACAGATGTCCAGCTCAGCTAGCCGACCGGAAAATCATTTCACCGATCCGGGTGACAACTTCCCAAGATCCAGCCCAAGTTCCTCGGCGGCCTCCACAACGCCATTCCTCATCACCACGGCCTCTGCTCCCCGCCGGGCTCGCTCCAGAGGAGTCAACTCGGGAGACTTCTTCTTGGCGCAGCAGCTGCGCAGCCCTGGTGTTCGTCCGTCTCCAGTGGACAGATACAGCTGTCCCCAGACTTACGTGGACCTGGTTCGCTCTCGGCGCTGTCCGCCATTTCGGGCGCCCATTTCACAACTCGGCCGCTTCTCCCAAGAACTTCCCCTCCTCCACTCCTCCTCTTCCGTTCATCATGGCTCCATCAGTACCTCAACCGGGCCCCGCGAGGCTGAAGCGGTCCGCAGGACCAGATGAATGGCTTGATGCTGCAAAGAATTGCAAATACCTTTCAGAGCATCATATGAAGCAGCTTTGCGAGATAGTCAAGGAGTTCATGATGGAAGGTCAGTCAGACTCCCCAAACGTGTGCCGGCACACCTTCGCTAATGGCAGCGCAGAATCAAATATACAACCAGTCTCTACACCAGTAACAATATGCGGCGACATTCACGGCCAATTCTACGATCTCCTCGAACTCTTCCGCGTCGCAGGCGGCATGCCCAATGAATCAGCTCCTCAAACACCCATCACACCTCGAAAAATCATCACCTCCGCAGACATAGAACCTCCTTCCACAATCACAAACCCAAAATTAATGAAGAAGCTGAAACTCGGCGGCGCCTCCCACCCAGACAGCGCAGAGAACAGCGAAGTCAGCGACGCTATTGAGGTTCCCTCCAGCGTAGTCTCAGATCCCGACCGAGTCGAAGACTCAAATAACGAAGACACCGAGATCCATCCCCGAAACGGCAATTTCATTTTCCTAGGCGACTACGTCGACCGTGGCTACTTCTCCCTCGAAACCCTGACCCTCCTCCTCTGCCTCAAAGCGAAATACCCCGACCGCGTCACTCTCGTCCGCGGCAACCATGAGTCCCGCCAAATCACCCAAGTCTACGGCTTCTACGAGGAATGTGTTCAAAAATACGGAAACACCTCGGTTTGGAAAGCCTGTTGTCAAGTCTTCGACTTCATGACCCTGGGCGCCATCGTCGACGGCAAAGTTCTCTGCGTCCATGGCGGATTAAGCCCGGAAATAAGAACATTAGACCAAGTTCGCGTTGTGGCCCGCGCGCAAGAAATCCCTCACGAAGGCGCCTTCTGCGATCTCGTGTGGTCAGACCCCGAAGATGTCGAGACATGGGCTGTCAGCCCCAGGGGTGCAGGCTGGCTGTTTGGCGATAAAGTTGCGACCGAGTTCTGCCATGTCAACAACCTGTCCCTGATCGCTAGGGCACATCAGCTCGTGAACGAAGGGTACAAATACCATTTCCAAAACAAAGACGTGGTGACGGTGTGGTCAGCGCCGAATTACTGTTATCGATGCGGCAATATGGCGAGTGTGTGCGAGGTGGGCGAGGATATGAAGCCGAACTTCAAGCTGTTTAGTGCCGTCAAGGATGAATTGAGGTGTGTGCCAGCCAGCAGGCCAGGGAGGAATGAGTATTTCCTGTAATCATCGCGCTGAAGACGACATAGCCTGGTTCAAGCACATAGTGGCTCTGGCGGCGGGGGAAAGGTGCCGGAGTTATGACAGAAGGCATGATGCGCCTTGCGCCCATGGAATTGCTGGCAGATAGAGAAAGCGAGGTCTACGTGTGTTCTCCAGAACCTGCATGACACGACAGATATGAAAATTGAGCTGAAACAGAAACGTCAGCTGCGCACGGCATAAATGAATAGAGCCTCAGAAGAACGTTGCTCGAGCAGGAAGGCGAGCTGGAATTCAATGAAGCAGCAGGGGGGTCTTCTTCGAAAGCATTCATTGAGGACTCGTTTGTACATTACCAGCATGGAGAGAGCTGAACCGATAGATGTAGCTTACTGAAGTGGAATTGCCCACAGGGTCAATCGCCAAAGAAGCTACCTAGGTAATTGGAAAAATATGAGATCCTTCACATTACCGCTCATCGTAGCTCACAAACAACGCAAGGAGATAAAATGATTGAACCGAGACTCAAAGAAATTCTGACACGAAACCATCTCTTCACAGCTTCCCCTTCCCTTTGCCCTTCTTCCCCGCAAGATCAGATGACGGAGAAGTAGCAGGCAATGCCAGAGCGGGGAATTCATCCTCTAGGTCCGCTATGTCGCCTTGACGACTCTGTTCCTCCGCCAAACTGAGCTGCAGAGCAAAGTCAAGATCGTCTTCTTCTACGATGGTAGTCGGGCTCCTGCGATGACTGCCACCAGCATTCGGTGAGGAAGGAGATGGCGATGATGCTTTCTTACCATAGCGAATCTGAATCCTAGCGTGTGGCGGTGGCGATGTCTGCTCTCCCTCTTGCTCCAGAAGGCTCAGTCGGATTGCTTCTGCGACATCTGGTTCTAAATTCTCGGGATCATTTGCAGAAGCTGAGAGCAGAGAAGTGGCTGCCTCTCCACAGATGGAAACATTGCCTTCGTGAACAGTATCATTGCTAGCGGATGACAGGGCCGCATCGCTTCCGCCGCTATCTCTCCTTTTGACTTCATCGCTAGTGTAAGACTCTTCACTTAGCATTGTAGCATATGCCAGCATCTCTTCCTCGCTTGCTCCAGGGCCAAGCAGATCGGTGCCGAATCGCCCACTTATGCGCTCGTGCTCTTTCCGTCTTGCTATCTTCTCCCGCTCAAGCTCCTGCTTCTCATTCGCAATGTAGTCTTTCAGCACTCCTCGTCCCGTGTGAGAAAACCGCTGTTCAGTGGTGGTAGCGTTGCTGCCGCGCTCCGACCTGCGTCTGAGTTTGCGCTTGCCGCTTTTATATTGGTCTGCCCCGCTGGAACTGTATGACCAGTACCGTAAATGTGTTCCAAGGGAGACTATGCCACGGAGTACAGTAGGGTCTGGATCCAGAACAACGGCACCTGCAGCATAGTAATTGTTCCCAACGCCCTGGAGCGAGGCTTCGGCTTGGATGAGTCGACGCCGTGCACGGCTGGAGAAGCGAGAATTCAGGGTCCTGACTGGTTCTGTGGTTGAAGCAAGAGGATCCCAAGCTTGGACAAGGCCATCATTCCCACCATGGACGACATACAAAGACGTTAATGCAAGACAAGAGATCTGAGGAGATTCAGTATAGATCATGCGAAGCGGCGCAATTGAGTTGATTATGCCAACGTCTGGCGAAGAGGCCGCTCGCATGTTCCAAATAAGGACAACCCCTGAGGCCGTACCAGCAGCCATAAAGCGAGCACATTGCCCAGGTATCTCCGATACACTGGATGGCTGTGCCATCTGCCCGAGTGGGGAGGCTAAAGGTGAAGAAGTATTCGAGCCTCCCGACATGCCGAGAAGAGGATCCTCGCGTGCACTGATAACTGCGAAATGTGAATCGTCTGTTGCTGTTGCAGAGATCTGTGCTCCTTTCAACCCACCCAGAGTATACTCTGAAAGCCGCCACTCGGTGCGAAACGCTGTGTCGATCTCACTGTCATCACTTGACGTACGAGATATCGGTATGCTGTAAGACGGCGAGCTCATGTAAGCCGCATCATTGCCAAATATGGATTGTCTAGTAGGGCCAGGCTGAATGACCGGATACTTCTCGAGGTCGTGGTTCTCTAAAAGCTTAATCTTGTGTCTCATAAGACGACGTATTGCTGCAGGCCGCTTCTCATCAAAACCACAAGTCAAGACAAAAATTGATTCTCCTGCACCGATGTGATCAGCACCAGCGAAATCGATAACCAGCCGGCGGCGCATGTCCCAATTTTCGCATATCTTTTGAAAATAGTTGGGTCTGTAAGACAAGAACATCTCGATTTCCCTTGTCTCTGCGTTTAGTTGCTCTTTGCTCAGACCGGCTGCTTTAGAAGATGATCGTGGCGAATAGCTCCCATCCACAGCAGCTGCATTGAAAGGGTCTGGCGTTGAGACTCGCCGAGTCGTTTCGATTAGCGTCCACTGCACGCTTCGTCCTGTTTCCCAGGCAATCTGATGGACTTCATCTTCACTAGGTTTGCCTTTCGTTTCTGGTCGAACAGGAAATTCACTAAGGAAGAATACTTCTCCAAGGGCGTTCAGCGCTACGGCCCAAATCTTGTGCTGACCCTGCCTGCGCGACGAGATATTTTCGTCCACTTGGATGGCAATTATTGGCACACCTGGACTAAGAACCCATTTGGCAGTAGGCTGGCCTTTCTCAAAACGGTAGTCGTATGCAGTGTTGGCTCCGATAGAAAATGCGGCCAAAACGCCGTTGGAATACCCGACCAGTAGCCCAAACAGGCCACATGACATTTTCAAGACGCGTTCAGATTTTACGATCCAAGTGCTGCAAACAGACCGCCGAAATGTGTTGACATCTGGGATGCCAAGGTCGTGGTTGGCTGGTGAATCAACCGTGAGAAAGACGCCACGACGATCAGAAATTGGGGTAAAAAAGACACGGCCACCTGGGAGACCTTCGGCATAGACCCTACCATAGCCATGGCTCAAGTCCAACGTATTCGGAACACCCACCAGGTCACCCGCACCAAGACCCCACATGGCCTCCCCAGAATATGCACTGTCTTCAAAGTAATGGAAAGCCGAATAGTCGGTATTGCCGCCCCATGTTTCTGTAACTTTCCCGGCGCTTGGGTCGCTGACCGTTACAACGCCATACTCGCTTGCTCCATGCATGAAGAAAGGGATCTTCTTGTTCAGTCCAGATCCAAATGTTGCGTGGATGTGGCTAACAGGATACACGAGGTTGGAGCTGTAGGTAACGACAGCTGCAGCTTGCCCTCCACCGTTGTAACGCGATGCGCCAGATCGACTGATAGTGTGGAACAAACCCGGTTTCCCGCGAGCAAGCGACCGCAGAAGGCGAGTCCGCAGGATGTACTCGCTCCTCCATGATGCTAAAGCACTCAAGCGCGAGAACAAGCGTCTCTCTGAACGCAGGATCTGCTGACCACTAACATGATGCCTCAAGTCGGTGCTAGCGTCTCCAATTACGTCTTGTCCTGGAAAATAACGAGAGAATGCTATCCTCCAAGCATGGGGTGTTGTTACCATGTTGTGGAAGCGTCTCGATACCAAGCTCATTGCAGACAATGTTGATGGCGGCAAATGCGATAGGATATGAGTGATGACCTCTAAGTAATGTAAGAAAGTGCCCCACTGTACTATGAATTACTTACCATTAGGAAACTGCTCAACAGAGATGTGGCGCTTGACACCTGGGACAGAGGGTATGACTTGAAAGGATATACCATCGTCCTTATTAGATGGGAGATGAGATCTTTCATATTCTTCAATGCGGTTTACCGGCGAAGACCCATGATAGGATCTGTCATAGCTCTTCAACCGCCTGACATTAGGCTTCCGACCGCGACTAGATCCGCCAGAGGAGAGAGACCACGCATCCGCATCTTTATATTGCTGGGTAGCATCCTCGTCCGCTCTCCCTGTGGGAAGAGGGCTTGAGGACGGCTCGAAATCATTCCAGAGTCCATGTTGTACGGAAGGGACAGATTGGAGAGTGAGATTGTCTGTTTCGTTTGGTTGAGTATCGATAGGCTGTGATTGCATATAAAGCTGGGAGCACAAGTAGAGGTAGGAAGATGGACTGAGCCTTTCAACGGATCAGTCGGATAGTACTGAGCTTTGCGGCTTCTATATCTTGCAACTCTTGATGAGAAGGTTTGCTCTGGGGAACGCTTTCGCTGGTAAAGAGTAGATAACCTCCGAACCGAGTAAATGCCACCAAGTGAACTAACTAGTAGTGGCTTAGGGTGACCCTCTGAGTTGATGGCAAGCCCCGGCCAGGGGGCACTTGGCTCTGCTTTTTAGGGTTCATTTATCTGAACCTCACTCAATTGAGGTGCCTAATTAGGTACTGTTTCAGCCTCCATACGTTAATAAAAGCCAGCTTCGTTATAGTAGACGGCGGTGTGAGGCACTTTCTGATGCTTGTGAGAAGCCATTGCATTCCAATAATATTACTCTACTTCACAAGCTGCATCGTTTACCATCATATTCATTATGCTATCTCGTTCATCACTGATGTTTCCGTCATCTATACTCCCTCCTTCTTGACCAGCTTCCGCCTTTTTGTGACGTAGAGCTCTAACAAGATGGTGGAAGTAATCTGTGCTGTGCATGAACACCTTAATTGTTCAGTCTCACACATCACAACCAGGTGTGACTATTGATTGGGAGAACTGCTCTGTATTTATACGTTCATACCGGCTACCGTGGTGTAATTTTTTTGCACAATAGGGCATGAGACAATCCTTTGGATTCTCGAACTTACCTGCAACCGGTCTCGTTGACATCTGTCTATGTCAGTGTTGAGGATTCGTCCTTCTGTCTGGCTGGTATCAGAAAATGTCATCACCGTTGTTCCATTTGGCCAGTACAGGACAATGTCACCCACCAGATCGCCATCGAAATGGAATGCCGGAGCGCAGGCCTCTGCTTGAGATCAGGAAGTCTCAAGAAGGTCGACGTTTCTTGCTCCCAGTCAATGCCACGGCCGAGTTCGCCCATCGCGGATCAAGGGCCAAAACAGATTCCAGCTCTTCAGAAGCCTTTTTACAGGGCTCTACCACCAGCTTTTGGCTCAGCTTGAGAGTAGCATCCATTTCGTCACCAGCAACCCGAGACCCACTGCAATGGATGTGACATTAGTTCGGGCACGAACATGTCCAATTACAATGTATCACAATCAAAGATGACGTCGCAGCGTTTAAGCAAGAATTCCTACCACCAAAAGAGAAAGATTTCTGGACGCATGGCGAAACGAGTCAATCATATTTTGATAGGATGCCGCCCTCGAATCAAAGAAGGAATTCAATAATGGGGGGGAGGAATAGCATGGTATGTATTGTAACAATCCAACTATCTGTTCATAGCTTGTCCTGTGGCAAACCTACATTGATCGGAGAGCGTCACGGTGTACGTCTCAGAGGCAGTGATTGACTCATCTAAAAAAGAATCCTATAGTAGGACATAGTTTGAGGAAGGAGGAAGATGCTTCCTGTCGTGTTAGCCCCCTCGGCCGCCCAAAAGAGCGTCTCGAGCTCTTGGCATGTTTATCGACTCTTTCAATCATGAAGGAGTATGCTCTTGTTATTTGAAAACACCACAGCACCTGTCGAGACGACACGTGATCCTTCGTGGGAAACTGAAGAGAAATTGTCTCACTCTTATGCGGTCTCGCTGGTTGTTTTGAGGCTCCCAAAGTCTCGTGGTAATTCCTTTCCCAGCCCGAAGTTGCGCTCTTATGTCCTCAATACGCCTCAGGTCTCAGTGGTGTGATTCCGGAAGGTTTGTCTGCGTTCAAGTCATGATCTCAGCCTGTGCGGCGTAAATACTGGTTCTTCCACGGGACTACATGTCGGGGAGTCATGGGGGATCAGAAGGCTCAACAAGCAGGTCATGCAAGAGCCAATGAGCTTCTTCTCCTTCAGCTCACCTCACGTATCAAGGCAAACCCTTCAGTCGACCTCAGTGATATCCTAGCACAGCAAACAAGTTCATACCCGAAATTGCGCCGATCCCTTGCGGGGCAAGAGCAGACACAAGGGGCAGGCGAAAGAGCTGCCCCCCCTGCTCCACAGCCTCAGTCAGCATATCAACTGGAAGCTTCTGGGACTCCTCAAATTATACATCCCATCCACCCCCTGCTTTCTCAACGTCTGAAACTACCTATTGAGGCTGGCGCATGGCTCCACCCGACTCAGAACTTCAGCAAAGAGAGCATCGCCATCCTTAACAAGGCAATCAGGAATGGTACTCCATTAGGTAGCGCAGGTGGTACTCCTGTCGTCAACCTTGGATCATCGATTGTGGTCAAATTTGGTCGCTCCCTCAGTACTGACCAGATCAAAGTACTCCAATGGATCAAAGCCCAAGACAGTCGCTTTCCTGTCCCTGATGCCCTCGGCGCGCTTGAAACGACTGACCGGACATATCTTTTTATGACACTAGCAGAGGGTGTGCCTCTGGAAAAGGTGTGGCAAGATCTGTCTGTTCTTCAGAAAACAAGCATCAGGTCTCAATTGAATAGGATTTTTGAACGTTTACGATTATTCTCACACCCTCAGCACTCTCCACTCGGCAGTCTTTCTTCTCGATGCACTGATATGCGGAGGAGCGAGCGCACCTCCTCGGTCACCATTAGTAGCGAGGCCGATTTCAACGACTTCCTTTGCTCACACCCGCAGCGAGCCCGGTCGCGATGGATTAAGCTCATAAGAAACTCCATGCGGGATGATCATCGGATTGTCATGACGCACGGTGACTTACACCCTAAGAACATCATGGTTACTTGGGATGGGTGTACAGCATCAGGTCCCCAGTCACATGTGCCAAACGCCGAAATACGAATCCAAATCACCTCCTTACTCGATTGGGAGTTCAGTGGGTGGTATCCTCAATACTGGGAGTTCGTCAAAGCTCTCAACACGATTGGACGAAGAGATCCTATGTCTGACTGGATTGAATATCTGCCGCCATCAATAGGAGTATGGATGGTAGAATATGCCCTTGATTCGCAAATTAGTCGTTGGCTAGGTGAATGAAGCGCAACGTATGAGCTTTTCCCTTGTCATATATGTTGCAGTGTCTCCTATCTCAAAGGGCAGATTTCTCAGCTTGAGTGATTAGAAATGCAGCGATATCAGCCAACTCCTCGGGTTCTTTGATCCAATGTCCTTCTTGTTCGGCACCTGCATATTCCCTCCATTCAGGAGTAAACCCAATCGACTTCAGTGCCTCTTTCACCTTCCTTCCCAGCGAGATATCGACGTAAGCATCATCGACTCCATGCCCTAGAAAGACCGGTGTGCTTGACAAGAGCCCAGCAGACGCTGCCTTGCTATCCATGATCTTAGCAATAAAACTTCTTGCCTCAACCTCGTCAGGCGAGGCTCCAGGGCTATTGAGAGAATCCTTCACGGTCCATAGGTGCCTCTTAATCACCTCTGTGAATGGAAGCCAGCAACTCAGCCCGACGAAACCTCCAATATTATGCCCAATTGCCTTCTGACAAAGCAGTGTCCAAAGTCCGATGGCTCCTCCCATACTGATGCCGCAGACGAATAGCTTTTCCCGCGCATTATGAAGTCGCTGAACTTCCTCTTCCATTAATGCGAGCACATACTTTGTCGATTGACGAATCCCCTCCATCTGGAGCTCCTGTTTGGCGTCGACATCGGTCAGAGAATGTATGTCGAACCACTGGGTGATATCCTCCTGAAACACTGAGCTCCAAATTGACTGCGAGGAAGGGAAAACCCAACGCCAGCTTGGGAAGAGGGAATGCAGATCGTCGCCTTCCTGGTCTGACAGTTTCATTGAGAACAGTTCCTCGGCGAATTCTTCACCATCGCTTGATCGGCCATGAAGCATGATTGCTGTATGGGTGTGGGCATGACCGGCCTTGGGCGGAACGATGTGGAGAGGTGGAAACTGGTGCGTAGCTGTAGCCATTGTAGGTAGATGTCGAGTTCCCGTGATTTCAGACTCAACCATATTTGAAGCGAGTCTTATATGATCATGAGATTTACGATGAGGATATCCAGAGTAGAAAGCACAAGATGCTAGATCGACTCGTCTTATATCTACTCACTTGAATATTTCACCCCAGGGCCAACACTATTAGGGTCCTAATCTGTTGCACGGCGTCACTTGCCGAAAGCACTGCTTATGCTGAGAGACATGTATGACCTTTATTTGAACTTGAGGATTCGTTACAGCTTTCAGTGACAGGTAGGGAGGCGGCCGGTGTCAAGGGGGCGCCGGACGATCAATACTGTAATACGAGACTGCTGCTTGGGTGGCAATTGATACCACTTGAACAAGTGATAACGCGTTTTTCATCTCTACTTACGCGTATCTACGTATCTAACACTACTACGGTAGGAGGCATAAATAATGTAAGCGCGCTTTAGTGACAGCTTCTCGTGATAGCTTGTAACGCTAAGATAGAACGCCACAAAATCGCTTGATTAGGACTAGTCTATTCTGTTCAGTGTTGAGTGTGCATCCCATTAGCATTAATGACTGCCTGGCATCTTGCTGGCATCGGTTCGAGCAGCTCTAGGAGATAGGCTATTGGTACAGCACTCCAAGCAGAACACGATAAACGTGTTGAATGCCCAAAAACAAGGGGGGAACAGGGGTACGTGGACATTCGTAAAAGGGCCACAGGGGTATCTGTATGGGGACTGTTAATAACAATATTGGTAGGGCCACATATTAAGAAGCAACAGCTGTTAGAGGATGTAGCAAATAGCGTACGGAGATACCAATTGAATTGATTGAGTTACTCCTATCAAGAGGAGCATTTGGCTCACACTAATAGCTATAGAGGCGCATTACTGCAACAGCTCAGAAACAGCATTTGGCGTTCAATTCGTATAGCAATGCTCACTGCCATAAATAACAGGGCGTAAAAGTTACAAGAGCGTTTCGTGCGTTTCGCATGCGGGGACCCCTGTATCATCCTGCTAATACGTAACAGATACGTATCGTATGCGCAGGGATTCTGACAACAGCAAGCTGAAACTTACAATAGGATTTGGATTATTGAAGTGTTAGGAAAACTCAGGAACGCTACATATAAATAACTACTGCGGAGTCACAATAAGACCTAAACGCCGAATATACCGTCGCCGAATATAATAGTACTGCTCTGAACGTACAGCTCCGAACGCATTCCGAATACATAGTACCTCCACCAGCCAAGACACTAAAAATCACTTCAAAACCTAATCAGCCATCAATAGTATTTAAGAGGCTTCCTGCGAACAGAACATTGTTGAGGCAAGAAAGATCAGCCTTTATGCCACTTTCATGGTCACCAGAAGGAAAGTACCGCTCTGGATTGTGTCTCTCAATGTATCCAGAATCGTCCATCTCTCGTCTAGCAAGTTCGTTGAATCTGATGTCCGTTAATGCTTGGTCTTGTCCTGATAGTTGCATCTTGAGTGCCGTAATCGCAGAACTAGACTGCCAATTACGAGGCAACATAGACTCCATGACAGTCTGATATCTCTCTCCGAAGTGTTTTATTCGATATAAAACTTCACACGCAAAGCGGTGATCAGCCGCAATCATACTTTGCAATCTGCGCGGAATGGAATGATCAGATGCAGTGGAGAACGTTTGCGCTGCAATGACTGTGCTGAACTTTGCACGAACACTGTCAAATTCCTCTGAAGCCTTTTGAAGCGTATCAAAAACCGGAGATGGCCATGAAGTATAGTGTTATTGGCGATATCGTTCCAACATCCCACTAGAGATAAAGTCACAGAGATCTCGCATCATGAACCTCTGACCGAGCTCGTACACTTCAGCCGACACATTTTAGACTGATATCAAAGCGTCCTCTTCTGATTCATGCGCGTACTCTGTGGGTGAAGCATTCCCTACCAGCTGCTGGAAATCAGGCAGAAAAAGCCGAGGAAATATATGCTCGCTGCAGACACGATCGAACGTCCCGATATAAATCCATTGAATGACTCTAGCCACCATCCATGGCTTCGCGTCTTTGATTTCAATTCTCTGTTCTTGCCCTTCCTGCATCGGAAATCAATAGAATCTCGAAGCTGGTTCGGACCGGACTTACCCTGAATTGGTCACGTTGGCAAGCTACTGAAAGAATGGTGAAGAACAACACAGTTTCTCCGAGGATACCATCCAGCGATAACTGCCAGCCTCGACCAAGAAGTCGCCAAACGGGAGATAAACCCTGCTCCTGGTCAGTTAGTGTCGGCGGGCAAGTATTGTCAGACTGACAACTCGAACATGGCACAGTTTCAGGTCCTACCTTCAAGACAATGAGTATTAACGCTGGCCAGAACTGCTTAATTTGTTCGCTGCTGATTTATGCATTATTGGGAGATCACTCGAAGTGTAAAGCAAGGTAGCACGAAATTTCGAGAGCACTGAGAGGTCTGGGCTACTACTTAATAGGCTTGGCATAGACCCATGTGCCAAACCTACACACACGTGACAGGACTTGGTGCGTTGCTAAGTGAGCTTAGCCTTACCCGATTGGGCAACACGTACTCCGGACTCTCACCCATTGTCTCGATATACGTAGTAAAGAGCCTGCTGCTCCAGATTCTCCTCCTTCGTCTGCTATCTTTTCTTCTGTTTCTTCCCCTTTTCTTTTCCCTTGCAGATGGCCCTTTCTGCAGGCTGAGCTGGTGAACCAGCCGCGTAGCGTCGAGCGCTGACGATGTCCTTTACCCAAAGGGCTGTCTCGTGCTCTCCTTCAACTCTCCCTTCAACCGCTCGATCCAATGGTTGGCCTGGCCGTGGACGGCAACTTTAATGCAGGGTCCGCTTTACTAAAGCCGGTGGCTAGCTATTCGTGCGATGACGCCTAATCGATATCACACACTCTTTCTTCACCTATTCATCAACCCTTCAACCAACGTTCCGCCTGCCTGGGGCCTTGATAATAACATCGTTGAGTACCGAACCGCCGGCCCCTTTAACTTTACTCCGAAGATCATAACATTACGACCCTCAAGACACCCCAACAGCTGACATGGCGCTACGACCAGACCAATAATAAAATATCGATTGCCGGACATGGTACTTGACCGCTACTACAGCAGCAGTTAAGAGCAAGCTCGAAACACACCTAAAGTCATGTAGAAGACGGTTAGCGTGTCAAATCACCCAAGACTGCTCCTGTATCTAATCAGAAGCTGTTTAAGTATTAGAGCCTGTCTCGGTTGTGTCCTTTGGAAGGGGCTATTTAAGATCCTGTCCAGCTAAGAATGAAACAAGCGCCAATGCAGGAAATACTTAAACGAGACCCCCTAGAGATCTGCCCTGCTTGTTAACTCCTATCGTCGGAATTCAAACATCAAGCGGTGGGGGATCCGTTGAGACGCATGACAGAGCCAGTAGGCGAAATCTCTGACGGAAGCTGCGTTGAGACGTATCTCACTGCTCCCGCCTCGTTTTCCTGAGTAGCAGTCTCAAACCTGGGTGGCAAATTGATCGGTAGTTTAGGCAGGGCAATCTGTCATAGTCACACTTCCGTCTTCCAGGTTTATAATCCCATCCGACATGTCATATGCGGCGGCATGACAGGAGGATGTCCGTGTCCGCGTGTCTTTGTCTGGCCAGCTGCCTCGAGACGGTCACAAGAGAATCAAGACGCCAGAGTGCGAGTACCATTCAGGGAAACTGGCCATGTTCTGCTGCTTCACCATAAGATCTTTAGCGTCTACATAAAGCGCAGCCGGCTGCTCTGTGCTTCCAGTTGTCGATAATTTCAGGCTACACTAGTTGAAAGTACATCCTGCGCGCTGAGTATTTATCGCATCAGTTTGCCCGCGAGTCAGCCTATCTACCAGTCTTTCAGCTTCCTCAAGAGGAAAGACACCCAAGTTTCTGACACACGGACAGGAAATTGCCTGTAACCTCTCGGAAGAGGCCAGGCGTCATAGACATTATGTGGAAGATCAGTCCAGGGTGGGTGAGAATGGCTGGAGCCACCAGTAACAGTGGAATCATGATTCGCTGAGAGAACAATCAAAACACGGGGATCTGCGGGGAAAGAGTGGTCTCTGGGACCTGAGCAGGGAGCGCTTGCAATTGGCATTGCGATAACCCTTGTCGTGATACGTAGTACGATAGTCAAGTCAGACAGTTACAACTACCGCGAGTTCCGCAGAGGACTAGAGCCGCTCATCAATAAAAATCCAGTCTCTTCCTCCTTCAGATTCAGCAGCTCTTGATCCTTAAGATCAAGGACGCACATTCACCTCATCGCTTTCGAATTGTCCGTATTTCTATCACGCTTAAACGATCCGACCGCGATGGACGTCGTTATCTTCTACCAGCCCCATGAAACCGACACCCCGTTTTTCGACAACAAGTCACTCTTCTCCGGTCCATTTCGGACGTCATGCTTCAATCAATCTAATTCGAGACGATCATCTACTACTACTTGGAATAGACCACTGGGCGGTGTATCAAAGCCCCAAGATATTTGACATTTGAATATGAAATTGATCGGGCTTAATGTGGCTGCAGGGTGTTACAGTGTGGATGGTGGTAGCAGTAAGAACACAAACACACTCTTCACTTCAGAATTTCCTCTCACCTGCAACGCAGGCCCGTCTAACTCCAAGATGAGCGGGCGATCCTAGATCGCTCATAATGGTCTCATACTGACCTGGTTCTCCTGACAAGCTTTAACACCCCAGTCCGTCTTCCGAAACCCTTGTAGCCCTTACTCTTGACTCTGTCTTTTCAGATGGCCTACAACTCGGCGCCATCTCCTTCAGACACCACGCCAACGCCGCGGAAATTCCTCTTCAAGAGTGTCCCCAAGTGGTCGTTCCTCCAATTTCCGTCTGCGTAAACGCCGACCCCCACAAATCAAGCCAAGATTAATAGTGATGCTGTCCATAATTCCGGGAGACAAGCGTCGAGGAGACTGAACGAGCTCGCCGTTCTGCCACTCGTGGTTCCCAGCCACTGCACGTCTAGCGGTTCCTTGGAACGAGATCTCATGGACAGCTTTGTTCGGCGGGCGGCCATCATATAGATCTTAGAAATAGTCAGAATAGGCTGATGAACCTTGATTCCGCTTCGGCCGCAAGCTAATGATTGACAGAATCTCGTCATGGTGGAGGTCATCTGACAGTTCGATTCAGCCACAACTCAGTTGTTCCAATCCTCTAGGAACAGCGTAGGTGCATGAGTAGCATGATTTGTTCCTGCTGGTGTTGGGATGGGTCTACTGGTAAGTACTACTTCAGCAGGCGGAGCAGGACTGGGCGAATGGGAATAGGCGAGAATCTGCTTACGCTTCACTTTCAAACTGGCCTGGTTACTCAACGCTGCCTTGATGCTTGATTTCGTGGGCAGTGTAAGTGGGGAATTGGGAGTATCCCCTATTAGGTAAGTGCTGCTTTGGGTGCCTGTGGAAGAGAGAGATAGTGGGCGCACGGACCGACTCTCCGAGTGTGGCCGCGCAACCGGGGATGAACAGTCGCCTCTCTTAAATGAAGTGGAAATTGTTGAGAGGAAACAACCATATGTTTTTGATCTTCTCGTCGTGGATGTTGATGGATTCTATTGCAGCTGCATGACCAACTTAGAAAAGTCGCATACAAACAACATAACAGGGACAAAAGCATTGGGAAAACAATGATCCGATCAAATCAACTCCAATAGACAATGCAATCTATACCAAATCCTCAGATTTGCCAACGAGTAAGTCGATGTCGAGCGGCAAGGCTAGCATTACCCTCTACCGCGACCATTGGAGGAGCGACTATGTGCAGAGCTTGACCGAGAACCCGGAGCCGAGCCTCTGGGGGATGTTCTCGGGGTCGGTACCTTGAGCAATCCTCTGTGCACATCACCCGGCCTGGGTGCCGGCAAGTGTGCTAGATCGATCTGAGCAGTGGCGGCCTCCGCCGCAGGAATATTGAGTCCAAGCCGGTCGAACAAGTTGTACAGCTCTGGGTAGCGGCGGAGAGCCAGCCCGACATATTGGAGGTCGAATTGCGATTTGTTCTGTCTGAGCTGGTTACCGTAATGGGACTCGAGCCACCGGAGGTCGGCAGAGTCGTGGAATTTGCCGCGGAGGGCTGCGGCACGCAGCTTGCCTTTGAAGACATAGACTGGGTCGAGGAGGGAGATTGGTCGATTTCCGTTGACTTGGCCCTGTACTTGCACTGGGCGAGTTTGCAAGTTCCGCATGTCATATTGCGCACCTAGGAAATTGGATGTTAGTGTCCATGCGGCCGGAGTAGATGGAAGCACAGACCTGGGAATTGTTCAACAAAAATCTCCACCAGGACGGCATGACTCCTATCCGGCTTGTCTGACCAGAGGAACGCGACATAATCCTGACGAGTCTGATTGATGAAAACAAAGCCGTTGGTGCCATTGAGGACTTGTATAATCTGTTCCTTGCTCACAGCAGCAATGCAGTCAACATCCTTACTCTCGCGAGGTCCGCCGAGTGAGGCAATAGCATAGCCGCCAAATATACCGTGTTTGACGTTTGCTTGTTGAAGAACTTGGTAGAGTGCAATCGCGGCGTCGTTGAGCCGCCCCTGGATCATTGCAGCGAGTAGGGTGTATTGCTACCGAGATTCTTGTTAGATGTTTCTGCAAGTAAAGGTAAGAGCACCTAAAGATGCAGAAGGCGTGTAAAGCTGAACTCCAAAGATGATCAAAGGCTCCATGATGATGCTGGGGAGTTCTGATCATCAAATAGTTCTTCGGGTGGCTCCTGTTGTTTCGGTTCAGAGCCTTCAGTCGGGTGTCTTGGGGCCAAAGTTGGCCGGGTCTGGTCAAGGCCGCCTTCTGATACATCCTGTGTAGCCAAAGTTGAGACATTGCATTCCATCAAGCGCCGCCCATTCCCGTGCTCTGGAAGCTCAGAAAAGCCCGATCCAGGGATTCGGCGTATGTTGGTTGAATCTTGAATGTCGACCACATAACAGGTGATCTTGTTCTCGGAGAAATCATCCATACGGCCTCGCTTTCCTGCAACCAGGTCACTTGCAAATTTTTGCTCGACAGGGGGCAAGTGCGCAAGGTGTACATGACACCAAGCAGTGTCGATATCCATACCGTCTACCAACTGCTCGGCTGCCATGGCGTACACAACATCCCTCGACTTGATGTACCTAGAGCACAAGCCCCCCAAAAAAGCTCCTAAACTTGGAAAAGGAAGTGATGCAATTGCATCTGGAGAGAGCACATCAAGGATCTCTTTGCTGTAATAGGAGTCTGAGTGTTGGCGGTCGTCTGGAATGATCGTATTTTCCAGGCATTGAAAGCCGTATACTTCATCCAGGAGTAGCGTCAGCTGGATATTCGGCCCTTCTTGGGAAGCAAATCGTGGGAATTTCTTCTTGTAATCGGTGAAAATGTCCTCTTTAGGTACATTTGATATCTTCATCAAGCGACAGTTGGTTTGAAGGATGTCCACAGCTTCTGGAAGATGATTTGCCGGGACACAGATCTCAATATCCTGGGGGGGGTTAAATTTAAGGTCTTGCTCAGAGACAGATCACTCGGAACCTACATGGACAGCCCTTGGGACGTTGTAATAGTTCAGAGCAAGCTCTCCCACCACGCAGAATGGGATATTACCTAGAGCGAGTTGCTCGACTACCTTCACAACATAATCTAATTCCATATTGGCTTTCCCAGGACGCAATCCTCCAATCGAATTGATCTTGATAGAAGGTGAATTTGCGAATACAGCCGAGCACAATGAGCGGAACGAAGCTAGACATCCTTCGCAGAAGTCAGGGATGGGGGCCAATCCTACTGCGTCACTTTCTGTTGGACTTATAGCCGCCCAGAGCGGCTCTAACAAGCGGCCTCCGGGCTGAAATGGTGGGTGAGCTGGTTGAGGCCTTCCGCTACCCAACCCCCGAAACACACGGCGGTTATGAATGCCTGAGACACCTTTTTTAATCTTTCACTACAACTAACATTTCGATGGAGTAGAAAAACCGACTCGCAAATTGTTTCAGTCTGTCAGAGGTTAGGGAAAGTTGGCGGCGATTGAGGCGATCCCGAAAGAGCGTACATACAGCCAAGTTTAATTATTTGCTGATTGTTTACTTATTGTCCCTTCCTGCGCGCCCGCTGGGTGTAGTATTCAATGACCCATCCAATGCGTTGCCTCAAAATGGACCTGGACCGGACCCTTTTACTCCTCCGATGCACATAGAATATTTATACTCGGCCTCTCGCTTCTGCACGGAATATTATCTTTCATAAAGTGGTTGCTCATCGTCCCACATCACCTCCCGAGTCACTCGAGCCATGCGGTTACAAATTCTTTCTGACCTCCACCTCGAGCTTGGTCAGCAGTACTCAGACTTCCAAATCCCGGTACAAGCTGGCTCCCTTATCCTTGCGGGTGACATCGGCAGACTGCAAGACTACCAACCCTTTCTCAAGTTCCTCCAGGTCCAATGTCAAAATTTCCAACATGTCTTCCTCGTCCTAGGCAACCACGAATTCTACGGCATCACCCGAGAGGAAGGTCTGCAGCTCGCGGCCAAGCTCACACAAGAACCTGTTCTGCAAGGCCGACTTGTCTGGCGGGAACACAACAGGTTTGACTTTCCTGGAGAAAACGTCACTCTGCTCGGTTGTACACTGCACTCACATATCTCACCAAATTCTCGCGATATCGTCCAATCAAAGGTGAAGGATTTTTCACGTATTTTAGAATGGACGGTCGACAAGCACAACAAATGTCACAGAGACGATCTGAATTGGCTTCAAGGCGAAATCAATAGCATCAGAAATCAGGAACACACTAATCAGGAGGGGAAAAGAAATCCCCGGAAGAAGATCGTGGTGGTTACGCATCACGCGCCGATGCGAAAGGGTAGCAGCGCACCCGAAAATGAAAACAACGCTTGGTCTGACGGCTTCGCAACGGAACTTCTGACTCCTGGGACGGAAAAGAGAGCAAATCCGCTCTTGGACGTGGACTGGTTTGTCTTTGGTCATACCCATTTCACCACATCATGTACGCGAGGATCGGTCAGGTTAATCAGCAATCAGCGTGGATACGTCTTGCCAGGGCAGCAGCGAAATATAGTTGATGCAGGCGGTCCGAATAAAAGAAAAAACAGTTCTGCGGTGCCGGTAGCAAAGAAGCAGCGATCTCTCTTTCTCGCTCGCTTGTTACGACGAGGCAATCACCATACGACACCAGAGCCAAGGTTTGAGCAGTTTGACGTTGCTAGATGTATAGACGTATAACCGATTATCTACTACTCATAGTCTTGCTGGCTGAAATATGGCCAATGACGGGTTAGCCTAGACACGGGCAGCTGTATGGACAAAGGGATCACATCACACCAAATTCCCAATTCCCAATGGCATTACAGTAGTAACTCTGTGACGTACAAGATTACCTGCCCAATTCAATGTAATTGGTTGCTACGTATTACAGCTCATCACAGCCCATCCAGTCCACTGTGTAACATGTAGAATCTGGGTTCCTTTCGTACTTTTAAAATCCGTGTGGCACACTGGTTACTTGATCCTTCCTAAGCTCCAGAGGACACAAAATTTACAGAATACACAGAGAGAGTACACGATATTCATAAAACGCAGAATTTACAGAAAACGCAGAGGGAGAGTGCAGAATTTACTGCGAGGGGAGAGGGCGGAGAGAGTGCAGAATACGTAGAGAGTGGAGAGTTTACGGAGAGTACAGAATTTACAGAGGATACAGAATCCACGGAAAATAACAATCAATTCAATTGTTCTAATTCATGAAAAAGTATTGATACAACACTGCTGGGGTTCTCTACACAACTAGAGACACTGATGACATGAAGATATATTTAGCTGCTGTTGAGGAGTGAAAATTTCCTGTTGTAGAATGGCTACGGTGGTGTGTTACGAATCGATGATATTTACATGTAGATCCATGTCACAAATCAATCCGTGCATCTAACAAAGCACATTACTACGATACTACCATAACACCAATGGCCAACAAGCAATCTCGTCCTTGAGTCCATCTTCCAGAAGGCGATGACTACTAACTTAGTTGTTTGACGCGTTCCTATTCCCACAAATAGGCAACAAAGTGCTTGATTCTTCTAAGCGATCCTCCCCGGACAATGACCATTGATTCTGCGGAAATCCCATTCTGCTGTACCTCATTGATTAGCATCCTGCTCGATCCTTCGTGCCTGTTTACACCGCTTCTTGTTCAGCCATGCCTGGTCTCACAGCGGCTGACACTATTCGCATCCTTGTCGCCACCGACAACCATGTCGGCTACAACGAGCGCGATCCGGTGCGAGGTGATGACAGTTGGAGGAGTTTTCACGAAGTGATGTGCCTCGCGAAAGAACGAGATGTTGACATGGTTCTCCTCGCCGGCGACCTCTTCCACGAGAACAAACCGTCGAGGAAATCAATGTACCAGGTCATGAGATCCCTACGAATGAACTGCTACGGGGACAAGCCATGTGAATTGGAGATGCTGAGCGATGCTAGTGAGATCTTTCAAGGCGCATTCAACCACGTCAATTATGAAGACGTGGACATCAATGTCGCTATTCCAGTATTCTCTATCCATGGTAACCATGACGATCCATCTGGTGAAGGTCACCTGGCAGCACTGGATCTGCTTCAGATGTCTGGTCTACTCAACTATTACGGCCGAACGCCAGAGTCCGACAATATTCAGATCAAGCCAGTACTTCTACAGAAAGGTCATACGAAATTGGCCTTGTATGGCTTAAGTAACGTCAGAGATGAGCGCTTATTTCGGACATTTCGAGATAGCAAAGTCAAGTTCTTTCAGCCTAACACACAAAAGGATGATTGGTTCAACATCATGAGCGTCCACCAGAACCATCACGCATACACAGAGACGAGCCATCTTCCAGAGCATTTCCTTCCAGATTTCCTCGACCTGGTAATTTGGGGTCACGAACACGAGTGCGCTATTGATCCTCGTACCAATCCGGAGAGGAACTTTAAGGTCATGCAACCAGGATCTTCTGTAGCGACTTCACTCGCCCCTGGTGAAGCTGTGCCTAAGCATGTGGCTATGGTGAGCGTGACTGGGCGAGAGTTTACCACCGAGAACATTCGCTTAAAGACAGTCAGGCCGTTCGTGATGAAAGAAATCGTGCTGAGCGAGGAGAAAGAGGCACAGAAATTTGCCAAAAAGGACAACAACCGCACGGAGCTGACCCGCTTCCTTATTAAAATTGTCGAAGGGCTCATAGTCCAAGCGAAAGCAGAGTGGCTCGAGGCGCAAGAAGGCAGTCACGAGGATGGAGATGAGGTCCCCGAGGTGCCACTTCCTCTTATCAGGCTACGAGTCGAGATATCGGCTCTTGATGGAGGGAACTTTGATTGCGAAAATCCTCAACGCTTCTCCAATCGTTTCGTTGGTAAAGTGGCAAATATCAATGATGTTGTACAGTTTCACCGTAAGAAGAAGAACGCCACAGCGCGAAGAACTCGAGATGATATTGCGGACGAGGCAGTTATGTCGCACTTGCAGGGGCTTGACACTGTTGCAGTTAATAAACTGGTTCGTGAATACCTCACCGCTCAGTCTTTGACAATTCTTCCACAGAATTACTTTGGTAAGGCCGTCAGTGAGTACATCGATAAAGATGATAAACATGCTATGGAAGATCTTGTCAACGAAACGCTTGCAAACCAGATCAAGCATTTGCTGGAGCTCGATCGTGACGATGATGACGAAGAGCAAGACGAGGAGGAACATCTGGCAGACGCGATGGAAAGGTACCGTAGCCAGCTGGAAGAAATTTTCGCCAAAGGGCAGATAAAGAGGTCCAAGGGAGGCAAGAGCAGATTCAAGCCCAGACCAGATGGTTGGGATAGCGAATTTGATGGAGCATGGGAAGATCAGCCCGGCGCATTGCTGCGACCAGACGAGGTAGATGAAAGCAATGGTGCTGAAGAAGACGAGGAGGAGGAGGCGACCCCCAAACCTGCAGCTACACGCGGTAGAGGGAGAGGCCGAGGGAGGGGGGTACGCGGAGGAAATCCAACCACTACGAGGAAGGCTGCTCCTACGGCTTCCAAGGCAGCTGCTTCTAGTAGAGGCAGACGGAGAGTTGTTGATGAGGACGAAGATGAGGACGGCGATTCAGCTATGTTTCGCGCTGAAGAAGGCGAGGAAGAGGATTCTCAGGCGATGTTCTTTACGGAAAAGTCGACCAGAGGGCGAAAGGCAGCCGCTGCCTCTACTCGAGGCAAGAAGGCTGCATCTCCAGTCAGGAAGGCACCACCAAGATCAGCAGCCGCAAGCACCAAGCAATCGAAGATTAGCTTTTCCGCTTCACAGGCGAGTGTGCTTGGGAAAGGGGGCAATAGAAGTCAAAGTGTCAACGACGATATTGAGGATGATGAGGATGGGGACGCGTTTGAGCCAATTCCGAAGACAAAGTCTCGAAGGTAGAAATGGATGGAGGAGCTACCCGGTGGATTTCGCAATGCCTTAGGCATTCAAGTTCGTGAGCATCTTGCTCGCAGGTGCCCAGATATGTAACAAATACAATTACACTATCTTCTAGCTTCCATATGCATGGGAGGCCGGTGCGCTACAGCTGTTGCCAATCTTGCGCAAAACATACGTGTCAAGGGAAATTGAGTGAGACTTGAGCGTTCAAGTTGTTTCAGGGAACCTGGTCGAATCATGCAGTATCTATCCAACCTACTTCAACATCAAGATACCACCTAAGAAGCCAGGCTTATCTTTGTCGAACGAGAGATAGATTCTGGAATTGGCAGCTGAGGGCTGGAAGACTTTCTCAACGATATTCCCCCATCACACCTGATTACACATCCATCGACGGCATTGGACGATGGCTTTTGTTGAGTGAAATGCATGTGCTGCTTGAGATAAGCCTTCGAAGACCTTTGAAGATAAGTGGATGAAGAGAGAAAGCTAGCTCTCATACACAATGCCCTAACTATTCCTTGCGGCCATCTAGCCTAATGTAACTTAGTGTCTTCTGCAAACTGCTACTGGTGAGTACTGTGCATTGCGAAAGTATTGCAATTTTTGGAGGTTGTGCGGAGTTGCTGGCGCCGCGTCGTCAAACAGAACGTCAAACAGAAACAGCTCTTAAGGGCCATCTATGTATTTGTATTGTATAAATAGTATATTAAAATGATGGTGAGCTTCTTCTGATTCTATTGGTACAGATTTCAGATATAAGAGACCCTGTTTAAAGAAGTAAGATTTACAATGTAAAGAATGAACTTTACCAATTAAGGTCTACATTATTATTGATCTATATCATTGGGATCAGAAGAGGCTCATCATCATTTTGATATACTTTTTACATTATACAAGTACATAGATGACGCTCAAGAGCTATTTCTGTTTCACGACGCGGCGCCAGCAATTCTCAATACAATGCCAAGGAATTGCAACACTTTCGCAATGCACAGTAAGGTTGTGCTGGTGAAGATCATCCTGCCTTGCCTCGGATTCTCAGACGGGGCTTAGTGGGCTGCGCCACACACGCCATGCTCGAAATGGGCTAGTTGTTGACTAAGCAGACATCGTCTCATATGTCGGATAAGGACCTGTATTTTGGCCTGATTGTCATTCAGTTTGGAGTAAACACTGCTAAAGTCGTGTTATTCGTATTGCAACTAATAATCTATCAATAATTTTATTTATCATAATGATCATATTATCTTTTTTTATTAATTCAGATAATCTATCATGACATCTGATAACGCTCTATTAATATATTATAATGTATCCTCTTGATTCTAATCATATTACAAGGATCTTTACATCTTAATTAAGAAAATCTAATTCCAAACAAATCTTGTGAGGTCCGTAAGATTATCGAGTTATCGGCGGCTCTCGAAAATAGTCGGTGGTTCTTCTTCTATTACTGGATCTTCGACAACTGATTAGGTTGCTTTGCTATGTCTCAATAGCTCTGTGTATAATCTGTGTATTTTGGTGTATTTTTGATGAAATTTTGTGTAAAACTTCGTATTGTATCTTACATTGAAATAGCTGTGGATTCTGCAGCGAATTCTCCGTTGAAATAGCTGTAGATCCTGCGTAGGATTCTGCGCGGAATAGCTGTGGATTATGCGTAGGATGCTGTGTAGAATTCTACGTCAAAATAACCGTAGATTCTCTGTAGGATTCTGTGTAGGATCCTGTGCGAAATAGCTGCGATTTATATTGATTTATACATAAAATTACAAATTACTAAAGAATACACGTAATTCTGGCCTAAATAGGTATAGCCAGCTTATTTTGTGGGGCGGAGTGATAATCAGGCTGTAATTTTGATTCTTGTCCTCAAACGTGCTGGCGCACATTGAGTTAGTAAGCAGCTTAGCCACAAGCATGTCTGAGAACTGAGGCAACATCCTGCCGGAAACAAGAGAAGTGGGTGAATAAGTTACACAGGCACACGCTCGAGTAAGATAGGGAACCAACAATCCTTCTGACCAGCATCTTGGAAAGCCGCGATCAGGGACATGGACATTCTGGCATCGGTCTAGAGAGTGCTTGCCCCGGGCCCTGCCTAAGCCGGGCACATGGGATAACTACTCAGTAGCTACGTACTACGAGTGACATCTACGTACTCCGCATTACGGGTGTCACAAGTAAAGCCGCCTGGAATCCTGAGCGAATTAGTGTGATGTCGTGCTTCTTAATTACGAGTAATTTAGGTAGAACTCGTGGCCGAAAGTTACCGGTGACACCAAAGGAGAGATTGCAGACTTTGTGACGCCCACCAGTTGTCGACTCTAAATTCTCACCCATAAGATTTATCCCTGGAAGGCGGGTAAGCTGGTGCATTCTGATGCCCCGCCTTGGCTGTATCTTCGGATGGCTTTACGTAGTAGGGCTGTAGTCAATGTTTGGATGAGCAAGATAGTCATGGTACTACCCGATACTCCGTTAAGGAGGCCCTGCATTTGATTATTCGATCATCACAAATTTGGTTTTTGCCATTAGCTGGCCACTCTAGTCCCAGGAACCAGTTGCACGAGATCATGTGAATAATGAGTAGATGTTGAACAAGCAAGCTGCAAGCATTTGTGACACTCAAGAAGTGCCTACGTATCTAACTTCCTCCTCCGCTTCCGCGGCGGTGACGATATTCCACCAACCGTACTCAACCCTCGCCCACGCCCCTCAATTCCTGCAAACCATTTGACCAATGTGCTATCCATGTCAAATCCCCTTAACGCTATAAAAAGAAATACCTCGCCAACATTAAAATGTCTCAATCTCCATCATGACTCTGAATCTTCTCTGCCATCATCCCAGACGCGCTCAAAGTCGATAACGTCTGGAGTGAGGTCTGCTTTCATTCAGAGACCAGAGACCACCACTCCAGTTCAAAATGTGAAAGGAGCAGCCAGCTTTGGTGAGTATAGCCCACAGCTCACAGAAAGAGAAAGCATCTTTGCTACACATTACCTGCCCTCTGATGGCAACGACCAGACGCCCCGACTGCCCACCGCAGAAGGAGCGAATGATGTTGCAAACCTTCCTCAAGATATAACTCCAGTCATGGAGATTGCCCGACCAACCTCACCCCCACGTCCCGCCTCATCTCTCAAAGCCCTACTGTCACCGAAAAAGTCAAGATCAACATGGACAATGAACAATATTGAACAAAAGAAGCATTCGGAATCGTCCACCCCTAGCAGCAAGGGTGTAGAAGGGTCAGGAGGGACAATACACAAGTTGCGCCGTATGGCATCTGAGAGCCAGTCGGGAAAGCAGATTCTTCAACTCAGAGTCACAGACAAGGCTCACCCACATTCAACGGAGGAAACGAGTGCTATCATCCGCAAGGAACAAACAGACAAAATCTGTGATAATGCGGAGGAGTACTCTGATTCTATTCCAGAAGTCAGTCAAAAACAGTCCAACCATGGGTCTGCAATGAAGGAAACCATCCGACAAACAGTTAGCAAGGAGAGGAGTTCAAGCCGTGGCCGGTCCCATGTGGAAAAGAGCATTGAAGCTACGCTACCAAATCGTGATTTGGCTAAGAACGTCCGTACCAGAAAGTCCAGCCATCTGATGGGCATATTCAAGGAAACAGCACCATCTGATGCCAGAAAGCGTGATGCCCCATCTGGATCTGCCAAATCTAAGCACGAAGGAGGGTCAAGAGGTATCTTGCCCCTGGACGACAAAGGCATTCCGCAATCACGTTCACAAGCTGCACTTTCCATAACCTCTACCTTGACAGATTTAGCAGCCATCACCACCAATACAACAAACAAAATCTCACATTCACCAACCAGTGCACAGTTTTCTAATCTGTCTATCGATGCCGGAGCAGGCAGCTCAGTAAACTTCTTGGAATCTCCTGACAGCTCGCCTTCTACCCCAATATCGCAATCGAACATAGGGCATGATCCTTACTTTAGAAAATACGACGAAATAAAGCATTCAGGAAGTGGTAAAACACCCATGCTACCAGCCAAGCTTCTTGAGGATATTCGCAAGCATGGCAGTCTCAAACCAGCGGGCAATTTTGATACCATTGTTTCTCACTCGCCACCGTCTATAGTCGAACTGCTGGAGTCGGACCATTTAACAGGCACAAAAGGCTGTCAAGGGGGGGAAGCTGAACATCAAAACGATGAGGACGAAGAGCACATATCGTCTGCGGTCTATTTTCCACATCCTGGACCCTCGGACGAAGACATTGAACAATTCACTTCCCCTGACGAAGAACAAAAGGGAAAGGGGCTTCCAGCTTCACTAAGGTCAGCCAGTCCCACTTCCAAAGCAGAGTTGAAGCGGAGTCTCAATGAACAGGCTCAGCCTGAGCACATCGACATCTCTGTGAAGTCTAAACATGAGAAAAGTGTGTTTCATGGAGACTACCGACGAAACGAAGAACCTACTGATGAAGTTTTGGAAAGCAAAATTCCTGGGCCCACAGGCAAAAGAGCAACCGATATTGCTCCTAGTGCTTCTGACCCGGAGATCAGCTCAGGGGAAGAGCCAAGTTATACTAGTCAACCCGAAGAAGGTGAAGTCACACCTACATCCACTCCCGTCCCCCAAAGTCCTTTGCAACAACGAAGTCGTGCTATGGGCCTGAGGGGGGCAGTGGTGTTAGAGCCCTACAGTCACCAGGTTGGTGGACACTCGACGTTATTTCGATTCTCGCGACGTGCCATTTGCAAGCAGTTGAACAATAGAGAAAATGAGTTCTACGAGCGGATCGAGCAGAAACATCCAGATATGCTTCGATTTCTTCCAAGGTTGGTCACTAGTATTTTATTTTTGTTTAAAAGATTTCACCCAGAGGGCATTGCCTGGATTTGCAATTGGACTGTGCTGATAGTGATAAACTAATCTAGATATATTGGCGTCCTGAACGTTACGTTCTCCAAGGGTCCTAAGCCACCGACACACACCATACCGATCGCGGACAAGGAAACTGAGAACGGCCAACCTCATGTATCTTCGAACATGACGCGTTCGAACGGTTCCATTAAATCGTTGCATGATAAAGCGCTGCCTGAATCGAAGCCAGCAGAGACGGCCGGACCACCGAGAATTGTCAGTCAGTCACAGCAAATCGGTGAAGTGCCCCGAGTCATCTTGGACCAGAATCGACATATCGTCCCTTTTAGTCTCTTTGGTTCTCCCGGGAGGCCGCGTAGCGCAGATCCTCATCATGCTCACACCAAAGGTACTATATCTCCTATTTCGCCCGATGCACGTACGAGCAAAGACACAGTCTTCGGGACCGGTACCAATAACCACTCTCCAACTCGTCCACCTTTATCCGAGTCTACAAGCTGGGGCACTACGACTGTTAACAGTAAGCTTCGAGAACAAGTGCTCAGGGAGGTTTTTGGGCCGCCTTTGATCCATCACCACAGAAAGCACGCCAAGGTCCACGCCACCCTTCCCCGCCTACGCACACCCAGCCATAAAAAGACCCACCTCTCAGAAATCCAGTATGACACCCATCGCAGAAACAACAGCATACTCACTGAGCAATGGCGGACGCCTAATCCGACCGATGCGCATGATCCCGCTGAGGTAAAGGAGAACCTGTTGATCCTCAACGGAGAGGAGCCTGTGATTGACGCATACTCCACTTCCGCCTCAGAATTTGAGGACCTTGCAAGAGGCCTAGAGAAGGTAAAGACCGCAGCAAATACCGACTCTCAGCTTTCCGCAGGCAGTCCAAACAGTCGAAGTCGGCGACGCCACTCTGGTATGGGTCTACGAAGACGGAGAAATTCGGGCTGTAGGAACGCTAGCGGTGGCCTCGAATACTTTGAAAGTGATGAATATGGGCCCGACATCAATGGAGACATGTTGCCCATGGAATTTCACAGCTCAGGTGCCTCGTTTTCGATGCCTGTCCCATCAATTGCGGTGCCACCAGATCTGAATCTCAGCACAACGTTTCGAAATACGACTGAAAGACTGAGCAACCAGGCATCAGAGGCTTCGAAGAAAAACAAGGGGCAGCCAAGTGTTAGACTGTCCGATTTTGGTATGCAACACTTGCCCCTTAATCCAAAGGAAGCGCAAACCCAGAATCCCGACCAGCGCGTTGTGTATTTCCTACTTCTCGAAGATCTTACGGCAGGTAATGGGGACTCGCCAGTACGGCATTGAAGCAAATAAGAAGAAAATGGAATCGCAGCGACGTAAATGCAAGACGACAACTTCGCAACAGCTTGGGGTGCGTATTTGCGGGATGCAAACCTACAATGTTAAAAAGCAGCAGCCCACATATGAAGACAAATACTTTGGTCGCGATGTAAAAGCTGGAAGAGAGTTTAGAGATGCGCTTACGAGGTTCCTCTACGATGGCATCAGCTATTCTAGTGTCTCAAGACATATCCCAACCATTCTGGACAAGATCTCGAAACTAGAAAACATGGTCCGTCGTCTTCCAGGATACCGATTCTATGCCAGTAGCTTGTTGATGCTGTATGATGCCGAGCCTGAAAAGTCGCAAAAAGCGATCGAAGCAGCACAGAAATCGAAAGGCGAAGATAAGGAAGGAGAGAAGCAAAAGGCCGGCATGAAATGGCCATCTCCGATCGAATTGAAGATCGTTGACTTCGCCAATTGTGTGATAGGTGAGGATGAGCTACCAGCAGGTGCCGTTTGTCCACCACAGCATCCCAATGATATCGATCGAGGATATCTAAGAGGTCTGAGGACACTGAGAATGTACTTCCAGCGGATCCTTCGCGATATCAACCAAGAAGAATACGTTGAGCGGGGTGAAGGCGAGGGCATGGCTATTGGAATTGCAGGAGGAAAACAGGGGCCACCGGAAGGAGATATTGAAGAGGATGCTGGGGAAGTCAGTATCTGACGATGAAAGAGCATGATTTCATGATGCATTAGCTGGTCCGGTGTCCTTTGGAGAATAGCATGACCTGGCGTTTTCTGGAGGTTTTCATGACTTTAGCGAATATCCCACCGGCAACATCGATTATTCTGCCTCTTCAGGCGGTGCTCTTTCGATTTCGGAGGGCTGTGGTCTGGAGTTGTGCGATAGACAGCTGATCCGATCATGTTTGAAGATAGACCCATGCCCACAATTCAGACTTTACTGCATTCGAATGTTCTAATAATTTCTGGAAAGACAGTTTGACCTGACCCTTCATAAACCAATTGTTGTATGCATGACTCAAGAACAAGGAGGGTCCGTGGTGGAAAGCATACACTTTCTGATACTGATCTTTCTTGGTAGATGTTCAGTAAATCTGAGATCTGTGGGCTTGAAAGGGTAAGATATTGGTGGACGAATCCTATGCAAATCCGATCGAGTGTCCTGCCATGTTTCTTGTAAACTAAGCTGTCCTCCTCTTTCCTGCCTGTATCATTTGAGCACACGATGTCTGCGACCACCACAAACACCCCCAAACCTGACTTAAGCAAGAAACGAAATATCATCTTCATTCATCCAGACCTCGGCATAGGCGGCGCCGAACGTCTTATCATTGATGCTGCTGTCGGCCTACAAAACCTGGGACATAGGGTGACGATCTTAACATCACATTGTGATCCGAAACATTGCTTTGAGGAAGCGAGAGACGGTAAGACGGAATACTCAATAGTGTCGTGGAGCACAACATATATACAACAGGTGCAGTTTGACATCGCCCGATTAACACACTGACTAGGCATATAGGCACACTCGATGTCAGAATTCGTGGTCATACGATCTTCCCTCCTGCCATACTGAACAGATTTCACATTCTTCTCGCGACATTCCGGCAGATCCACCTCGTTCTTGCAACATGTCTTTTCACGAACGAGCTTGCAGAACTGAAACCCGAGGTCTTCATCATCGATCAATTGAGCGCATGTGTGCCTTTACTACGATGGCTATGGCCCCGGAATGAGAGGGTGCTTTTCTACTGCCATTTTCCAGACCAGTTACTGGCGAGAAGGGATGAACAGGGCTGGTTGGGTATTGTGAAGAGGGTGTATAGGTGGCCCTTCGATTGGTTCGAAGGTTGGAGTATGGGTGGTAGCGATCGGGTTGTTGTCAATTCAAGATTTACGAGAAGTGTGGTTGAGAAGGTGTTTGGACGGGACAGGTTGGGGGAACTAAGGGTAGTCTATCCCTGTGTCAATATCGAATCAGGGCAAAGGGAGGAGCAGGATGAGAAGCCGCTATGGAAAAATAAGAAAATATTGCTAAGTATCAATCGATTCGAGAGGAAAAAGGATGTCGGGCTGGCTATAAAGGCGTTTGCAGGGCTCACTCTGGAGCAGCGACCCAATGTCCGGCTTGTAATTGCTGGTATGCAATGGTATCCTGTGTACGAGGGGACACCGCTGACACGTCATATAGGAGGGTACGACTCCCGAATATCTGAGAACGTCCTGTATCACAAAGAGCTCGAGGCGTTGGCAGACTACCTCGGACTTTCTCATGCCACAGCGAAGAATGTGCCCACTGCCTTGGCCGTCCCATTCAGTATCGACGTCCTCTTCCTACTCTCCGTCCCTGGGGTTTTCAAATCTACCCTTCTTCGCAATGCAAAGCTACTCATCTACACGCCTCAAAACGAACACTTCGGTATTGTTCCTGTCGAAGCAATGCAATATGGTGTGCCTGTCCTAGCGTCTAATACCGGGGGACCCTTGGAGACTGTTCTTGATGGCAAGACTGGCTGGCTGAGGGATGCAAAGGACGTTGGTGCTTGGACCGACGTGATGAGTCAGGTGGTCAATGATGCAGATGGAGTAGAGATACAAATGATGGGTCAAGCAGGCAAAAAAAGAGTACAAGGCGAATTCTCACGAACGAAAATGTCGCACATGCTCGAGGACCAGATCGAGGAAATGATCCGGGGCCGGAGGAAAGCATTTGTCGAACGGAAGGATGTGATATTTGTATTGAGTGTGATTGGCATCTTTGTGGCTGCGCTCTTCCTTACACTTATGAGCATCCCAGATCTGTCGAGGCCTCCTAGAAAACATATACAGCTCAACAATTAGCATACCTTGCCGGCAATCAAAATGACACTCAGCTATTCACGTGACCTCGCGTTAATGCGAGACGCGGTACTACGCGATTTGCCAAGAGCACCAATTGGGTCGTTCCTTGGACCACCAATGGCTAAAGCAGTATGATTGAGGTCTCCTCGACCACGAGCCACGAGCCTACAGCTTCAATGCCGCCGATATATACTTTTTCGCTACTGCGGCCTCATTGACCTGTAACGCTCAATAGACAATCGCTGCAAAGGCCGTCATGCCGGAAATAATCGACCTACTTTCCTCTCCCATCAACAGTCCACAAAAAAGCAAGCAGACGAAAGCACCACGATCGCGAGTCGAAGTGCCTTCGGAAAATATCTTCGACATCAGCTCGGACGTCCTCAGTTCTTCGAGCTTTCCAGATGACCTCGATTTTCTTTCTGCGCAACCCAAGAAGAAGCGGCGGTTAAGCCCACCAGAACCAAAGCCAACCAAGTCGAAAGAGTCCTGTAAATACAGCTTCCTTTCGTCAGATGGTTTAAATGATATCCTCAATACAGAGAATACTAGCATCAGCAAGACCACTATTATTGCAACAACTACAAACGTTGAGGATGTGTCATCAGATCCAATTACCTTTCCATCTTCTGCACCCGAGCCGCGGACTGTCCGTCGAGCTACTAAAGCAGCCTTTATTGACGTTGAGGTCGAAGACCTCAACGAAGAGGATGTGTTCAGCCTGTCACAGCCTATAGCGCCTACGCGAGCGCCGCTCTCGGAGCGGACTGCCAATTTGCCAGCAAATATCACAGGACCTGGGAAAGGTGGCGGCAGATACGAAGCTACTGCTTACACTGCCAGCACCGAGACAAAAATCATACCAACAGCAACTTCAAAGGCAACGAAGAGATCAACCATTGAAGACAACATCACGTCAAGTCCTCCAAAGCGAAGGCGGAAGCTAGCAAAGGACAAAGACGCCTGCACAACTGACAGAGCTGCTGCAAAAGCAAGAAAGGAGAAGGAGAAAGAGGCCGAGAAAGAGCGGAAGCGCCTGGCGAAAGAAGAGAAGGCTCGGGAAAAGCAATTGGCAGCTGACATAGCTGAGGTGAACAAGTCGAAGACTGACAAGAAGAACTCAACACCAGAGATGATCGTTGACATGGCCAGGTCATTGGAGGGCACGAGTGTTGGAAATCAAATTTTGGAACACATGAAGATTCTTGGAGTTGACACTACATTCTTTGATGAACAATTGGACTTATCTAAACCGACCGAAGTTGGCACGCGGAAAGGAAACCTGGTCCGATGGAGGAGAAAACTGAAAGCTAAGTATAACGAGGCAGTTGGACATTGGGAACCTATTCCAGTGGAAAAAGTCGAGATCGAGAAGCATGTACTGCTCCACGTGACAGCCCGAGAATTTTTTGAAATTTGCGCATTAGGCTTGTCTCTGAACCAGGAGCTAGCCACGCAAGAGAAGGCCATGACCAAGAACCTCGATGCGCATGTCGCCAGCTTAAGAAGTCAGTACAAAGAATGCAAGCTTATCTACCTCATCGAAGGTCTCTCCAGCTTCTTGCGAAAGAACAAAACCGCTAAAAACCGTGCTTACACAGCAGCCGTTCGCTCTCAGATGACCGATGACGACCATGGTCACCCTCCTGCATCAAGCCAACCGCGCCGCAAGAAAAATAACCAAAAACCCACCACTCCCGTCATAGACCTATCCTCCATCAACGAAGACCTCACCGAAACCCTCCTGCTTCACCTCCAGCTCCACGCCAAGATCCTAATCCACCAGTCCGCCTCCGCCTCCCTCTCCGCCGAGTGGATCAAATCCTTCACCGAACACATCTCCACCATCCCCTACCGCCACCTCCGCATGAGTGCTAATGACGCGGTTGGGTTCTGCATGGATGTCGGGCAGGTAAAGACTGGCGATGACCGAATGGACACCTACGTCAAGATGTTGCAGGAGGTGCAGAGGGTGACTCCCTCGATGGCGTATGGGATTGCCAATGAGTTTGATACGGTGGGAAAACTGGTGAAGGCGTTTAGGGAGGAAGGGCCGTTGGTGTTGCAGAACATTAGAAAGAGTGCCAATAGGGATGGGGCGGTGAGCGAGAGGGTGCTCGGCCAAGCGGTTTCGAGGAGGTTGTCTAAGGTTTGGTTAGGGAAGGAGGAGGGAAGTACGGATGGGATTGCTTGAGGAATGGGTATAGGGGTGAATGATGAGGAAAAAGGGGTTCAAGGCACGATTTTATTGATGTGTCTTTGGTACAAATGTTGTATGAAACCAAGGTGTATATTTTTTCATTGCATACATTGTCATCACAACATTGTCTCTACCTTTCAGATGTTCTTGCTTCAGCTTGCAACTGCAGTCTCCTGCGACTCATTGACAATGTGTAAGTTGCCGGCCCGAGAGACTCGCCAGGATGCTGTAAGGCTTTGCTTGGCAGAATGATAGACACTGCAGGTACAAACGTAGGCTGTGCGACGTCGGTTCGAATACTAATACAGCTATAGTGGTGTGTAACAGTGAACCAAATCCTCAACCCCCTTAAAATGGGTGGAAATCCTCTACCCTTCAAAGAAAGAGCCTCTGCAGCGCACGTTGTGTAGTTAGAACTTTTCTTTGGTGCCTGAAGGCGCAGCTGCGGCTACAAGGTAGCCACCACTTCCGGACACCTTTCTTAGGCTTTCCATCATGTCTTCTCTCTTACTTCTTCCCGTCATATCTATTCTGTGTGCACTCTACATCTACTCAAGCAGTCCACCGCCATTATCCTCTGCAAGTTGCTGGCTAATCAGGCTCGATGCCTCAATCGGAGAATTTCACTCCACCTGACCTGAGTCCGCCCTTTTCCCCTGACCAAAGTCCTACAGCTTTACGCCCACAACGACTAAGATCCCCAGTGAACCTCGCATCAACTGACACATATTCTGTCTGTGGGTCTAGTGAAGATCAGAGCAGGAACCCCCGAGTTACAAATGGAAGTGCGCCTCCTAGGCACCTCCGTCATGTGAGAGACCGACACCTTCAATCCAAGGATATTATCACAAATGCGCGGAAACAACGAAAAAACTCCTGGACCAGATATGCACACAGAAAATTCAAACCAAGTCAATGTTTAGTTTTCAGTGTTGACTACCTGGTACCCTCAGCAATCCGTAACGCCGTTCAGGCAAAGTATCGCGACGACTTGGAAGGTGGCTCGGAAGAGTTCACGCATATGAGGTGTAGGTTACCTTCGATACGTTGTGCCACGTGTTTTGAATTGAAACCGTGTCTAGATACAGCGGCTACCTGCGACCCTGATGACTTTACTCTAAAAAATGGTTACAATCTTCGTCCAGCCATGTACAACCGTCACACAGAGTTAGCTATTGGAATTACCTACTTCTGCGAAGACAGGAGGATGCTTTCTCGCAGTCTTCATAGTGTGATGGAAAATGTTCGTGACATTGTTAATCTGAAAATGTCCGAGTTCTGGAATAAGGGCAGCTCAGCATGGCAGAAGATCGTCGTATGCCTCCTCTTCGATGGAATTGAACCTTGTGATAAGGAGACACTTGATGTCTTAGCCACTGTTGGAGTATACCAAGATGGCATCATGAAGAAAGACGTCGATGGGAAGGAAACCGTCGCACACATCGTAAGTGCTCCAATCCCAGATCTTTGGACCGCCTCCTGGTTTCTCTCCTCTACTCAGGAGTCTTATCTTTGTCTTTATCAAGTCCATTATATCCGCTTCCATGATTTGCTTGAAGAGTGAAGGCTTAATGTCGATGTAGCCGCTCCGAATGTCATCATACCTGACCATCTCTGATCTAGTTCGAGTATACAACGCAACTCTCGGTCACGTCTTCTCAACAGCTTGTTCACCCTCTCGACGATCATCCGAGCTTTAGTCCGGTCCAGATGATTCTGTGTCTCAAACAGAAAAACAGCCAAAAGATCAACTCACATCGCTGGTTTTTCTCAGGATTTGGAAGAATTCTTAATCCTGAAGTATGCGTCGTACTCGACGTTGGCACCCGCATCCTTCCAGGAAGTCTCCTGTGTCTGTGGGAGGCGTTCTACAATGACAAAGACCTTGGAGGAGCATGCGGCGAGGTTTATCCCTGGCTTGGGCCGGGGTGGCGAAAACTGTTCAATCCGCTCGTCGCAGCTCAGCTATTTGAGTACAAGATCAGTAGTGGCCTTGACAAGCCGATGGAAAGCTTTTTTGGCTATCTGACGGTCCTTCCAGGCGCTTTTTCTGCTTATCGGTAAGATCATTTCTTCGTATTCTCCCTTTCACTCATCTGATTTACCAGCTTCCGAGCCATTGTAGGGAGACCACTTGAGCAATACTTTCGGGGGGATCCCACCTGGATCCTTGGGTTTAAACGTCAGACTGTTCTCCAAAAAAACCTTTATCTTGCTGAGGACAGAATCCTTTGCTTCGAGCTTGCATTCAAAGCCGGCTCTAAATGGCATTCAGCCTCGGTGAAAGCAGCCAAAGGCGAGACGGATATACCAGAACATGTGATTGACTTTATTACTCAACGAAGAAGATGGCTGAACGGAGCTCTCGCGGCAGTAACATACTCGGTGACACATTTTAGACAGCTTTACCAATCGAGTCACAACATCCTCCGGCTAGCACTTTTCCACGTCCAACTTTTGTACAACATTATTTCGTTCACCTTGTCGTGGTTTAACCTAGCGACATTCTTGCTAACCATATTCATTGTCACCGACATATCGAGTTCTCCCCCAGCCGATTCCACCATAAGGCCATGGCCATTTGGTGCAGCAACGCCAATATTCAATGCGGTTCTTCAAACTGTCTATTTTCTGACGATCGTCTTTCAGTTTATATTGGCCCTGGGTACGCGGCCGAAAGGCCAAGTCTGGAGCTATATAGTTTCCTTCCTTATTTTTGGGGTGATTCAGCTTTACTTCATCATGAATGTGGTGTATCTCCTCGCAGTCGCATTGCTCCACAAAAAAAGCAGTTCTAATGCTCACAGTTACGCGTACATAACAACTTTCTACAGCGAAATTGGGCAATTGACCATTTGGATCACTTGCGGATCTGTTTTTGGAGTCTACTTTGCGACAGGGTTTCTCAATTTTGACCCATGGTACTTATTTTTGGCTTACCCACAATACCTCTTTATCCAATCCTCCTACACCAATATCATCAATATATACGCCTTCAGCAACTCTCACGACGTTAGTTGGGGTGGTGAGGGTAGGGTAGATGCCAGCGAAGCACTTCCTTCCGCAACGGTTACAAAAGGACAGAAGCAGCAAAGTCCAGTCGAGGTTGAGATGTCTGACGTATCTCAAGCGGACATCGACTCCACATTCGAAGCAACGGTAAAACGTGCACTCACACCTTTCACAGAAAAACGCAGAGACGCCAATAGGACGCTGGAAGATCAATTCAAAGATTTCCGCACGAAACTAGTCTCAATCTATATCTTCAGTAATTTTGTCCTCTGCCTGGTCGTGATGAATGACAGTTTTGACGCATTGAAGTTCATGGTAAGTCGAGACCTTGGCCTTTTCGGCGTGAAGAATTCCACCCTCCATTCAAGTGGCAATGAAGACTGGGATCGCCCTCTAACCTGTTCACCAGGGAAATTCGAGACAACACAAGATTTGGTTCTTCCGGATTTGGATGTGGGCGACTTCGGCATGCTTTCTTTTACGATTCCTTGGATTTTTCTGCAACAGATTCTTTGACATTTGGGCCTATTGCTTCAACCGACGATAAATCTCGGCACATGAATGTTACGGTGCCTCCACTGCGCCGAGGCTTGCACTAAGACCAAATCAGATGCTGGTTTCGATGGAGACGATTTCTTTGGGTTCTTCATTGTTTTTGTAACATCACAGGGTTTTTCTGTGCGCGGCGATTATTATGGTGCCTCCAATACTTAGCGGGATAAGGGCTCTGAAAGTGACGCGGTATTGGTCCTTAGTAATTTAGCAGACGTTTTATTATTTTAAGGAGTGTCAGAAGGCTTAAATGACCATAATTTAGCCATAATCTGACCGTCATTTCAAGAAAATGACGTCTGAAGTAACATAACTGTGTTAGATTTCATATATTTAGCTACATAATAGTATGTACTCCGTTAACTAAAACATATCACGATTAGGCCGAAACTAAGCACTCATTGATGGTAATTTATGCACATTACTTATTACGTAGTCTAGATGCCAGTGCGCTGCCTCTTCCGGTTTAGCTCCACCCGATCGGGCAACGCGCCCTCTCGCCGCTTGGCCCGGGTATAAAAAGCCCGTTGCTCCTCGATCTCCCTCGCCGTCTCTTCCTTTCTGTCTTCTACTCCATCCTCTTCTCTTGCTTCCCTCCCAGCTGGCCTCCTCTGTTGGCTTGCTGCGCCGCCGCCTCCGGGCCCGCAGCGTCGCAGCGTCACAGCGCTAGGCCGCTGACCGGCCTTCCCTTTCCACCTTCGTACTCTTATTCTACGCTCCCCCTGCCGGTTGATCTAACTGTTGACCTGGCTGTCAACGGCGATCTGATGCACAGCTCACTTTACCAGAATTAGTGGCTAGCGGTTCATACGATGGAGCCCCCATCAGCATCCTGCCCTTGGAATCTCATCTCTTCATCAACCCCTCAACCAACATCTCCCTTGCCTAAGGCACCGGCATCACCGTAGTAGGATCCCGCGTCGCCGGTCTCTCCTCTCCTTGACGATCGTGATATGTCAGCCTTCGGAGATCCCATGTCGGCTGACACGACGCTGCGATAGGACTAATAGTAAAAATACTACAGTGCCGGCCACGTTACTCAAGCGGCGTAGTGGCAACGAAGCAGGTCTAGAACGTATCTGATGAGATATGTAGGAGATGAGTAATGTGTTATGTTACTTGAGAATGCCTTTATATCTAATTAGAAGCTGCTTAAATATTAGAGTCTGCCTTAATGACAGATTTAGATAGGGGCAATATAAGATCCGGTCTAGCTAAGGATATAATAGAGCTAATAAAAAAAACATCTTAATAAGGCCGCCTTAAGATCTGCTTTACTAGTTTTCTTAAATTGTTAGAATCTAAGTTTTAAGCAGTTAGAAGCTCTTATAGGTATATAATAAAGCTAATAAGTGAAATGTCATATAAAGGCTATCAAGATTTACTTTACTACTTTAATCTTGTTATCTTAAGTAATAGCCTTAAACTTAAATAATTACTTAATTAAGAGTTTATGTAATATAAACTAGCGTAATTATACTTTTATAATCTAATTATCTTTATAAAGTTATAGCTCTAATTAGCTTTTTATATATAATAGTATTATAAATAAATATCTAGTATCTTTATTATAAGGTTTTAACTAGCAGGATAATAGGCATTAATAGAATATTAATATAATAATAGTGACTTAAATTACTACTACTAGTAGGTATATAAATAATAGTAAACTAATTTCTGTATTCTTTAATTAAAATAGACGTTCTCTTTATTTAAGAGAAAGCCTTTCTAATCCCTATAATACTAATACAGTTATAACAGGATGTAGCCTCCACGCTTTATAGCTCTTGCAGTAGTAGCGCAGGGCTATAGGATGTGGCCTTTATATTTATAACGCTTGTGTTAGAGTTCGTATCATACTCACAGGACGTGACCTTTAGTAGAGCTGCCTTATATAGCTGCTATAGGATGTGGCTTGGCATATTATAATAATATCTCCTCTCCTAAAGACCTGTCCTTAGGTCTGCTATTAGATATAAAGTATTATATATTTAATTAGAAATAATTATTAGATTAATAAGATTAGGAAGTGTTTCTTACTTAATCTATAGAAAACACTTAATAATAAAATAATATTAGAAAACACTTCTAATTTAATAATAAATATATAGTATTAAGGGTTAGATTAGTAGTCTAGTAGATTAGCTGCTTCTATAGATTAATAGTATATATAAGCTAGGGTTAATATAAAGAGTATAAGATATAAGTATAAGTAAAGATTTCTTTTTTTATAAAATATAATTGCTTTTCTTCTTTATTTCTTTATTATTTACTTATACATTACCTTTATTAAGCTTTATTTATTCTTTATTTAAGCTTTTAATATATCTAATATTTCTGCTTTATTTTCTTATTATCTTTATATACTTTAGTATTTATAATTAATACTAGTACTTAAAAAGCCTTTTTACTTTTATTATATTAAAAGATTTATATAATTATATAAAGCAGTAATAAAGTAATTATGTCTACTTTATAAATAATAAGTATAATTATTATATTTAGTAGTATAAATCTTATAACAAAGTAAGTATTTAATCTATTATTATATACTTTATAATAATAATTTTAGATATTAATAAAATTTATTAATTATTTAATTAATTATTTGATTCTTATACTAATGTAGTCCTAGCCTAGAACTAGTTTATGCAAAGAATATATATAATTAAAAGTAGTTATAACTCTTAATAATAAATAAGAATAAATGTAAGGAAACCTTTCTAAGGAAAAAACCTTACTACTAGTAAGTAGACAAGTTCTTTAGGGCGATTTAATAGTGTGTATAAGGCTCTATAGCTATAGTATAGTTAGGCGCAAAGTTGTTTAGCTGTAAACAAGAACTAAGGAAGGGCCCTAGTCTTTATTAGCTAAAGCGTTACTATTTTAAGAGCCTTTAGATTATTAAGGAGATGGCAGTAATCTATTATGTTAGCGGCAACAAGCATCTTATATTTATCTAAGAGTAACAGGCAGTCTATAATCATGTATTAGGCAGTCTATCTTTTTTAACTATATTTGCAGAATAATAAGGGGATGCCTAGAACATTTTATTTAAAGAAGAAGTCTATAAAGCTTATTTTATTAGTCTTTAGCTATATAATAAGAGAGCTTTATACCTTAGCTAAGCCTTAATATATTCTTAATCTCTGCTTATTAATTTTCTTATTCTATATAAGCCTTAAGGCTTACTAAAGTATTATTAAGTAAGCACTTTATAATAATTACTAGTTCTTTAACTAAGATACTCTAATTATTTAGTAATAAGACTAATATTATTATTATACTTTTGTAAGTAATATAGTTGCTTCTTATAGAAGTTCTTTTTATAATAAAGAGTATTTTAAGACTTAGTTTAGCTTTATCTTTATATTAAGCTTAAGAAGGCGTTATTTATATTAGTTATACTTTTTAACTCTTAATATTATAGTAATATAATAGGGGCGTTCTTATTATAAGTTAAACTTCTTAATAATTTAGAAATTTTAATTAAGACGCTTTAACTATTTAGTAATAAGACTAGTATTATTATTATACTTTTATAAGTAATATAGCTACTTTTTATAAGAGTTTTTCCTATAGTAAAGAGTGTTTTAAGGCTTAGTTTAGCTTTATGTCTATATTAAGCTTAAAAAGGCGTTATTTATATTAGTTATATTTTCTAATACTTAATATTATAATAGTATAATAAAGACGTCTCTGCTATAAGTTAAGCTTCTTAATAATTTAGAAATAACTTTTATAAATAAGTTGCCTTATACTTATAATTATAAGTCTATAATAAGAGTTTATCTAGATACTATTAAGTAGCAATAAAAAAGGCAAGAAGTAAGTCTTTGCTTTAAGAACTAGGATAATAGAAGAGGTAAGGAGTAAGTCTTTACTTTAAGGACTAGGATAGGCATGACCTTATAAGCCCTAGCTATTATGTGTAAGCACTTATTCTAGATAAGCAAGAGTTTAGTAATATTTAATTTTGTGCCTTATAACTTATTAGAAAGATGCTAAATAGCTAATACATAATTTATTACTAGTTTAATAATAGTATTATAAATACGTCTTATATATAAGTAAAAAGCGTCTTATATAGAAGTTGATAGAGTTATAAGTATAAGTATTTATTAAGTCATCTTTTAGAGTATCTTTTTAATATAAGAGCCTTATTTTAATTAAATATTAATCTAGAATCCTAATACTTTAATATCTGTTTTTACTATTATTAAAGTGTTATTATTACTTTATAAAAGTTAGATTAATTATAAGATAAATTAGTTTTTACTTTTATAATATAAAAATAATACTATAATAGTAGGCCTAATATAAGCACTTATTATATAACTACTTTAGATATCTATAGTTCTTCTTTATACTTTAGCTAAATATAAGTAATATAGTTTATAAGCGTCCTATATATATAAGCGTTTTACGTACTTTTCTTCCTTATTATAACCTTTTGACTATTATATATAGTCACAATACAACAACATCATAAATTCTTAATCTTAAGAAGCCAGAATTCTTCTTGCTATTTAGGCTATCTATATACACTAAGAAATATTAATCTGACGTGCTGCAAAGACGTATAATATCCCTTAAAGTACTCTCTGCGATCAAATAAAAAGCTATACCCTAAAGGCTAAAGAACGTAATGCCTAACATAATTTAACCCTGACTAAAGAAGAGATGCTTGTATAATATATCCTTAACCTAGACTTATAAGGATTCCTGCCCTAGATTAATTATGTATAAGATATAGCTAACCTTCTATATAAGATGTATTACATAAAGCCTATTAATAAGCAGTGGCTATATAACTTTATATAATATTGCCTTAAG